>NC_086003.1:16160012-16352512 GCF_030014385.1 Trichomycterus rosablanca
TAGCTCAAATTGCTGCAGAAGTTAATGCTGGTTCTGATAGAAAGGCGTCAGAATACACAGTGCATCACAGTTTGTTGCGTATGGGGCTGCAAAAGGGGGACCAACACAATATTAGGAAGGTGGTCATAATGTTATGCCTGGTCTGTGTATATGTATTGTCAAAGCATGTACTGTAGAGCAGTAATAGTTTTGAATGGAATTTCTGAGGCAATTGTAAAATTGCTGGGCACACGCAGAACAGTCCTGTAGATTGGAATGTAGTAGTTATAGTGTCAGAGTTTGGTCTGAATCAAAAGAAAATCACTCAAAGTGATTCCAGACAAAGTGCCAGATAAAGAGGAACATCTTCTAGCGTTCAGATAACTTTAATATGACATGATAAATCCAGAAATGGCTAAAATTCCTTTTTACTGAGATATCTTTTACCTGTGTAGCAGCGTGTAATTGCTGTAGTCTACATCAAATCTTACAGCTTGCGCATAGTGCCCGTGGCTACAATCACCGTACATTTACCACTATAGCTTTAAAAAATCTGAAGGTGCCTATATTACGTTCAGAGCCAGTTTAATGTGCTCATCTCACTTTGCTTTGTTTGTCTGTTAGTCCTGGAAATCATATAGTGACAAATGTAAAGAAAAAACAGCAGCATTTAAGCCCTCAGTAAGCACTGGTAGGTAAGTGGAACACAAAGTGGAACACAAATGGTCTATTCTGCTTCTTAAATTCTGCTTACTTTTTTTACCTGCTGAACAATTTGTGGAAAATGTCTGTGATGTTTCTTTCTAGTCAGTATTGTGATTGCATTGCAGTTACGGTTTTTCCTAAATTCATGTTGTATATAGTGTAAATCAATAAATCATTCATTCTTATATAGGACATGGTATCTCAGTGGTTAAAGTACAAAACTAAAATTTGCTGAAAGAGGCAGGTGTGTTGAACAGATCTTCTCTGTATTAGCTGGCATGGGCTCCACAAGTTTGTGGAAAATCTGATGATCCATGTTATGTCAGCATGTTTTAACAATATTCCAAAGAGCATCTTATAATATGAGTGCTTGATTTTTGGCAGTTCCCATCTTGCCACTCTGAGTGACGGGTATTCCAGAGAAGCTATGGTGAACCTTTGCTTCAAACACATCTACACTAGTAACTGGAAGGTCACTGGTTTAAGACCCACATCTGTCAGGTTGCCACTGTTTGGCCTTTGAGCAAGGCCCTTAACCCTCAATTGCCTGCAATGCATACAATATATACAGTCTCAACTGTAAGTTGCTTTGAATAAAGGCGTCTGCTAAATGCTAAAAATGTTAATGTTATATATTTACCTAAAATCAGCCCTAGCTTTTATTATAGTGTTGATTTTAGTCTGTTAACTAGCAGTCACCTTTTAATATGCTTATATCAGTAAAACTACCCCCAAGTACAGTACAGTGCACTGTTCAGCAAACTGAAGCCTGATGCACTATGATGGCACGTCCATTAACATTTTCAGTCAGAAAACGAGCGCCCAGGTGGCACAGTGGGATATTTCGCAAGCACACCAGCACCGAGACTCTGAACTCCTCGGTTCGAAACTTAGCTTTGCCACCGGTCGCCTGGGCGCCATCTAGCGGGAATAATTGGCAGTGCCAGCATTAGACACGTTTCTGCTAGGGCGGGATAACTAGACTATGTAGGTGGGGTCTTCAAACAATGTGTAAGGACCCTAATTAGCAGATAGAGAGGCACCTGTGCAGAATGCATGGGTGAAAAAGGGTTCAGTTAAGGGCTGCACGTGGTTCGGAGAAGGCGTGAGCTGCAATATACCCAATCAGGGATGCAATCAGGGATCCCCCAGCAGCAGAAGACAAATTGACTATGCTAAATTGGGAGAAAATGCATAAATAAAATAGAAAAAAAAAGGAATAATCAAAATAGCCAAAAAAACTCATTTAAAAAATAACTAATGTAGTACCTGCTTAACTTATCATATATCAGAATAAACCACAATAGTCCTACTACTTGTGTATTCAGTACAAGCCTTACACAGACACACATAACTGCCAAAATGATGCCTTTTTAGTAAACTGTATTGACTTTTGGCCAGTCTTCACTCTTCTAATAGTAAGTTTTTTTTCTTTGTTTGGTTACGAAGTAAAACACACTTCTAGCACACTTCTAGCACTAATATCAAGAAGATGTGTTCAACACATCTGCCTCTCTTAGCAACTCTTAGCAACTCCCAGCAACTTTGCGGGGCTGCTTTTACAGCATTAAGGAGCTTTGACACTGGACACGAATGATTATCATTTAATGTCCTACTAATATAACTGAATCTTAATGAGATGAACTAAGATTGTTTGGTAACATTAAACATTGATTGCAACTAAAGCTGGTAGGCTTAGAAATGGTTAAAAATGATTTGAGCTAGTCTCTTATTGTTCCAAGATGCCGCTTGTCATTGTTGTCCTGTCACTGTGTCACTTATCGATGATGGTCTAAATGAGACTACTAATAAACTGATGTTTTGACATTTAACACTGTGTGAACACAGACTTAATGGTCTTGAATTAACTTTTGGAAATACTAAGGATGGAAATAAGAATCTAAGAAGCAATGGTAATTTTTTTCCTTGTTACTAGTACTGAGACTTGTGTTAATTTTTGCATTCGCACGCTGCTGGCTTCGTTTTCCTGTTTAGTGACTTTGACGCTAACTTTCCAGCAAATTACCCATGGATGTGGTGTGTTATGTAAGCTTGAAACTAGACTGAGAATCCCAAGTTACGGGGGTTCACTCTGTAATCAAGGAGCAATAAAGAGGGCATGGGTATAAAGCGCTTATGGAATTCATAATGGAAACATATGAATGTGATAATGACCCACATGATTGTCATTATAATTATAATCATCCTCATCCTCATTATCATCACACTCATTGCAATAACATTTGGAGATCCAGAAGGACCAATCTTACTTGCTGACAGGCTGGGATTTGAAATAGCAATGATATTTCAGAACTGCAGCACTGAAATACATCAATAGTTCTTCAACTCTAGTTCTGAATCATGTCATGGTAGGTCTGTTAATACCAATGTACAATAAAAAGACCCAAACATCATGTCCATATGTGCTTGTAAAACATTTTTACCGTAAAACCATGGGCATTAGTATGAAGTTGCTCCATCATTTGCCACCAATAGCCACTAAACCTTAGGAAAGACTTTCCACTAGATGTTGAAACAAATATCATGAAATAATATTGATACTGGGGATTCATATTTCAGGTGAAAAAAGAAAATTATTAAACTGGATATAGACTCACAGCCATATTTAAGTTTATCACGAAAGGGTGAGGTCAGGGTTCTGTACAGACCGGTCAGATTCTTACATTAAATGATTTTTGTTGCTGTTGTTGTTTGTTTGTTGTTTGCTATAAAAATCCCATATTAGGAGTTGTACAAAGGTGGGACAGGGGCACACACTCAAGTTTTACAGTATTTCTGACCTTATCGTTCTCTACAAAACATAACACCACCGTTGCATTGCAAAAAATAGTACTCACTACAATAACTCACTACAAAACAAACAATCCCTGCTGGCCACGTAGCCCAATCCACTCAGATTCATTTATTTTTGCTACTTACTTTTACGCTGCACATCAGCGCACAAACTGATTGCTCACTCCTTGTTGATGTGCATTTTTGGACATGGGATCATTAAACCCCTCGTCACGTCTTGCGTTTGTTTTCATGACAAAACGTAGTTTGGGAGACCAGAGAAGCTCTCGCCTTAGATTCCAGTTGGTGATAGATCGTGTAGTGTGAACCCCCCTATCGCTGATCAGTCGTGTAGTGTGAAAGCCACACCGACTTGAAAGACTCCCGATTACAAGAGATCCAGTCGTGTAGTGTGAACTGTACAGCGACCTTACAACTCGGAAAGTCGTGTAGTGTGAACTTGACATTAGTCATGGAAAGACAATCCAAAAAGTTTGTGCTGATGTTTCCAAAGTCAGGGGAGCTTGGATGCCCAGTGTTGTACCAAAGAAGCAATCGTCTTTATATGCTGTGTATTTTACCACTTTTTGGTGACTTTAGGTTTCCAAAAACAGGACCTACCACTTTGTGCTTTGAGTTTTCATCGCTGCGAGATGTTTTCACTTCTTGAAAAGCCTGTGATGGACTGGCACACTGCCCAGTGACCTTTTCTTTAGCGCCTAGAGTTTCTGAATGCTGCATAACTAACCACTACCCCAAAACGAAACAAAAAAAAATTGTTTTTTTTAAAGTTTATCTTTTGTTGAGTATATGAGCGCAAACGTGTCATTTTCTCTTACAAACAACATAGTGCAGCTTTTTTGAATCTTATAAAACCTTGTAATTAAAAATATGGTTCGAATACACTCGGTCAGTACAGTTAATTTACTTTTACCTGCCAATGAGGATCTATCTACCTTTTTTGTCTATGGTAATGAAACTGAAGACCCTGAGGACATTAATTATAGCTGGGTGGGTCTTATTTATTACCTTAATAATCGGGTCAGCCTCTGAGGACTATTATTTTATAGGATTGAGCTCTCTCATTGCAGGTCATAGTGAGAAATACCTCCCTGTGTTCGGGTTCTCTTCCAGCTCTATCATGTGTTACCTGGGACCATTAATGCTCCGCCAGTAAAAAATATGTTGCAGTTTTAATTAACAGAGTAGAACGAGTAAGATGTCACACCTACTGCCATGAGTCACCAGGTCTGCATGTGGCAAGATTATTTTTTTTTTAATGTATTTTTGTTTTGGTCATTTATGTGTGGTGATGAGAAAGATGCATTGTGTTTGGTTTAATTTTGACAATGTGAGGACACAGAATCAGCCCACTATCACAGCAGGGAGTTTACAGTACTGTGAGTATGCTACTCTTATGTGTGGTGTATTTTCTCTAAATAAAATGCTTATTTGGCTATAATATCTATTGTACTCAACTGTTAACTGTTAATTTTGAACTCTGATAATTCAAAATCGGAGTCCAGCTTTCAGACAGCAGGTCTTCAGGCGTTTGGTCCTGCTTAGTGTGAATAGCATTACCAAAACAAATGGCAAAATGATTACCATTGTCTGACATGACTTAATTATAAGAACTCAGTGACTAGAACTGTAACTGTAACAGTATATGTGTACTGTACCCAAAGCAATGGCTTCAACAGAGTCACGTACATGAACAGAAAAGTCAGACTCTCGCAGATAAGAAAAGATGTTTAATAACCAGTTCAAGGTACTCAGGGTATTCCAAAGAGTAGTTGTAACAAGCAGAAGGTCAGCATGTAAAGAAACTCGGCAAAACAAGATATGAGGGCAAACACAGAAAACATAGGCGAAATATCGGGCAAAAGGGTACACAAAAATATCTTGGCACATGAAAACCGCTCAGTACACAGAATAAATACTGGCGATACCTTTCAAAGTATCATGGTTTGCCTCAACCTCTAAATAGACATCCCTAGATTAATAATTAGTAAACTGGTGATGCAGCCTCCCTCTGCGCTATCTGATTGGCCGACTGTGCCACATGATCAGGTACTAGCAAGAGAACGGCTGTGTCAGGAACAGCAGACAGTGTGACAAGCGGACTATATTGTTTTTCACCACATGATACTGTAACTATTCTCTGGACATGCAGGTCATGCCGATTTTAAATATTACTTTTGTGCAGTTCATACCTCCAATATTCATTTGCAAGTAATATTCCCAATGAACTTATAGTGGCAAAAAAACAACAGGTATGGAAAGTTTAAAATATGTGTTTTAATTTCCTTTTTATTTTTTTGCAAAGTTTGCTTTATTTATTATTTATTTAAAAAATATTTTTAATGTACTTAACATGACTAGATGGACCATCACGTATATGCATCCACCTAACAAAAAAACACTTAAATTGCTTGACTGTTGTTTCTTGAAGTGACTGTTCAATTACAAGCAAAGAGAGACATATTTGAACGTTGTGGATTAGGTATTTTGCCTGGCTCAGGCAGACAATGTACTGCCACTTTTGTTCAAATGCAGGCAAAGGTGTATAGGCAAAGGAAACTATTAGCTCCTGCATGCAAATAAACAGCAAACAAAAAAATACAGGTCTTACAGGGCGCAGTATGCATGGGTTTTACTGCTGCGCCACCTGTGCACCCCTGTACATAGTTTTTAAAGTCAGAAAGATAAAGACTGTAGAGGGATGAGATAGGTCATCCCTTTTAAAATAAGGACTTGTCTCGATCGCTATAGAAATCAAATTATACAAAATAAGGGTGGCATTCTGTGTCAAATATGCTAAAAGTTTAAGTAAGATCATAGTATGCTACTATGTTAGTGTTAACAATATTAAGTTACACTTAATATTGTTAACAAGTTACACTAAATAGTGTTTGCATTAGTTACCAAAAGTATCTGATATGTTTAAATAGTAATTTCCTTTTCAAAACATGACTTTTTTGTACACTCTGCTTTATATTAGCATTATAAGCCATTTCCACAACTCTCAATGACAGTTTTGGCTACTAAGTACAAGTTTCTACTCTATGTTTCTACAGTTTAATGCTCTATGACTATTTCTCTTTTCGCGTACATTATGGAATTAAGTAGTCAAATAATAATAATATTAATATTATAAAAATAATATTAATATTATAATATAAATATAAATAATATTATGAAAATAATATTAAAAGGTAATGTAAAGATAAAATATAAGGCCAAAAAGTTTGTAACATGACTGCAGGGTTTTTTTTTGCTCTAATGCCCTTGTGCATTCACACATTAGAAGTCACATCCCTTGCCGCTCAGGTGGCGCAGCGGTAAAAAGAAACGCGCTGCAACCAGGGCTGGATTCTGAAGAACGTGGTATCGAATCCAGCCTTGCTTTACCGGTTCGAAGCTGAGTGGCTATATGAGCAACGATTGGCCGGTTGCTCATATGGGGGGTGGGACAAAGAACCAAAAGCCGGCTGATTGGAGGCGCTTACACAGAGATGGGAGAGGGTGCCCTTAGTGTGTGTCTCTCCGCATGCAACGCTAGGTGGCGCCAAACTCGTCAATGTGTGGGTGGCAAAGATGCATCTGGCTGCTGCTCGTGTTTCGGAGGGTATAGGGGTTAGCTTCAATCACCTCCGTCAGGGCAGAGTTCGGCATAGACAGAGAGGAAGCACGATGCTAATTGAACAATTGGATGCGCTAAAAGGGGAGAAAAAGGGGTAAAAAAAAAAAAAAGAAGTCACATCCCTTTGCATGTTCCTCTTGATTGGCAATCACCAGTGCCTCATGAGCATTAATATCCTCCAGCTGGAGGTTCCCCTATATATCCCAGCTTTTCCCTGTCATTCTTACACAGTGACTTAAAGAGAAGGAAACTACAAACCTAAAGTGTTTTCAAATTCTTTACTTGCAGTGAGATTGTTGTGTCAATTTAAATTATTAATGCTAAAAAAGTAAAAATAATATTATAAAAAATAAAATTAAACGGTAATATAAGTTATAATAGAAGGGCAAACTTCCAGTTGTGT
Source organism: Trichomycterus rosablanca (assembly GCF_030014385.1). Lineage (NCBI taxonomy): Eukaryota > Metazoa > Chordata > Actinopteri > Siluriformes > Trichomycteridae > Trichomycterus > Trichomycterus rosablanca. The sequence continues at coordinate 16,167,536 of NC_086003.1, forward strand.
GAGTGTGGAGGTGTATCATGTATATGATATTTTAAACTATATTCAAATCATATTTGTTAAGTTTTGTGTTTACTTAGGTTTATTGCCCTAAACGTAACTGTAATGGTAAAATGTTAATAAATGGTCCTGGACTTAATGGACACAGTACTTAAAATCAAGCTGTGAATTGAATATACCACAGACTCCATTCTGCTTGTGCATCCTTCAGGTCTGAGCAGTTAAATCCAGAAATATGTCTGCTCTATATACCAGTGTGTGCAATTTTGCAATGTGTGTGTAACTCATCTCTGAAGCCTCGAGTCAATAGCCAGTAAAGTATCAGCCACAGAGCTCTGTGGTCTGAGAAGGGAAACGCCACAAGAGATCCTAGTGAAATTAAACCATGAACTAAAGGCCACTAATTACATTATCTTTGAGGAGTCCACCATTTTATCCAAGTTGCAAGTGGCCTCTGCGGACTGCAGGGAAATCTAATAAAAACAGTGGCCTGTAAATTGTATCAGTAAGTGTTCTTTCCAACCCTGTTGTCTATCTTCTAATATCTTTTACAACATCAGTGTGTTAGCAGTGGTTTAAAAGCTTTGTTAGAGGAATAGTGAACAAATTAAGTTGGAATGCCAAGGTATGTTAGACAGGAGCTAACAGAATTTGTGGATTTTTATATACATGATCAAATGTACACAGATCAGGCATAACATTATGACCACCTTTCTAATATTGTTTTGGTTCCCCTTTTTGCTGCCCCATACGCAACAAACTGTGATGCACTGTGTATTCTGATGCCTTCCTATCAGAAACAGCATTAACTTCTTCAGCAGTTTAAGCTACAGTAGCTCGTCTGTTGGATCGGACCACACCGGCCAGCCTTCGCTCCCCTCGTGCATCAATGAGCCTTGGACGGCCATGACCCTATCGCCAGTTTACCACTGTTCCATCCTTGGACCACTTTTGATAAATACTGACCACTGCAGACCAAGAACACCCCACAGGAGTTGCAGTTTTGGAGATGCTCTGACCCAGTCATCTAGCCATCACAATTTGGCCCTGGTCAAACTCGCTCAAATCCTTATGCTTGCTCATTTTTCCTGCTTCTAACACATCAACTTTGAGTATAAAATGTTCACTTGCTGCCTAATATATCCCACCCACTAACAGGTGCCGTGATGAACAGATAATCAGTGTTATTCACTTCACCTCTCAGTGGTCATAATGTTATGCCTTGTGGCAAACAAAGTATTTGTTTGTGCTTGTTTAACATCTCACTCCAGAACTGTAGGCATTAATATTTATAGTGGTCTAACACAGTGTTTCTCAACCTTTTTTCAGTCACGGCACCCTTTAAACGTATTCAAAATCTCAAGTCACCCCAGTCTAAAATGTATTAAAAAACTTACACTCTGCATCCCTCGTACTGCTAACACACAAAAACACTACAGGGAAGAGACGTACTGTGGTTGCATTGCATGAAGTTTCAGAAAAATCCTCTCTTGTGAAGAGATGAGCCTGTGTTTGTTTCTGCTTTAAAACATATGCGCCATGAACCAATCAGATTTAACATCATTAAAGAAGTTTATAGTTTATTTCTCAATTATTTGTCATTATACCACTAGCACTGCTCATTGTCTGCATGTTTCTCTGTAGCTCGGTTACGGCTCTCAAACTTAAACTCAAAAGAAGCTTTATTGGCATGACTAATAAGAACATTCGTATTGCCAAAGCAAGTTAGAGAGAAATAATAAAAATAACAATAAAAAAAGTAAATATATACAAAACAGTTACATTTGCAAAAATATAAAATAGAATAAAATATTAATAAAAACAGTGCAAAATAACAATAAAAATTATAATATTTACATTAATTAGGTAATTACCTCTCTCTCTCTGTGTGTGTGTGTGTGTGTGTGTGTGTGTGTGGTTTGCTCTCTCCGCGATACTGAAAGTGATTTGAATATCGATAATAAACAGCTCTTATTAAATCCCTCTACTGATGGAAGCGGAATGGTTGAATTACAGCCTATAAGAACTGCACAGAAATGTAAATATATATTATAACGGCTCCCAGAGGCGTGACTCGGTTCCTTTTGTTAATTTTAAAGAGCCGTTCAATAGAATCGGATCGTTCGCGAACAACTCATCACTATAGGCAACGCACGCAACCCGCGTTGACGTTGTATCATGGGGAATGGGGCATGTGAGACAAAATTTGATGTTTGAGGCGGCTAATGGTCTACATTTTCATGATAAGTTGGCTTTTTTGTATTTTAAATTTATTTCATTTTCAGTATCAGTAACGTAAATATTTTTTACGGCACCCCTGATGAAGCCAGACGGCACCCCGGTTAAGAAAGGCTGGTCTAACAGACTCATAACATAACAGCGGTCCCCAGCCTTTGTTGCACCACCGACCAGTTTCATATAAGATATAATTTCAAGGACCACTGCAGAAAATCCCGCTTCACAAAAATAGGATGTTGGAAATGGAAGAAGTGTTTTCATGCTTTTGTAGCAATCTCTAATTATTTATTCTTTTCTGTGCGGCCCGGTAATAAATGACCCACAGACCGGTCCGTGGCCTGGTGTTTGAGGACTACTGCTGTATAACACAGCTGGGCATTGTACGGCCCCCTGGCCACATTCGGCCCTTTGGCTGTTCCCTACCGGCCTGCATGAGGTCAGTGGTAGCATTGTTTGTATTTTAAAATATAATATAAATTATACAAAATAAATGTTATTTTGTGCATTTATATACCACAAGAGCATTAGAAAGTGTGGCAGTCGTTTAAGATCTGCTCCAGGTTAGGAGTCACATCTCTCTGTGTCCCTCTTTATTGGAAATCACTTGTGCCTCATGAGCACTGATATGCTTCAGGTGGATGTTCCCCTATATATCACAGCTTTCCCCTGTCATTCTTGCCAGCTCCTTTGTTTACACACTTGCTTTTCTCTGAATTTGTGATGCTGGAATACTAGGTCTGGTCTGGTTTTTGTCTGACATGGGATGTCAGCATTCGTTTGGTTTTTGGGAACTGCCCCTGTTTTTGCAGCGTTTTGTAGTGGAACCATCCGTAAAACCACTTTTTGCATGGGAGACAACAGTGATAGGGTAGGTAGTGGTTCAGCTCATTAATAGCCGAGTCAGCAGGATCTAATAGTTCGCTCTTTGTTCTGTTTCAGAGGACTGGCTTGTTGTAGCCTATTTTGTGAAATCAAGTCGCAAGTTAATAGTTATACTATCCTCATTCCATCCACCTTCTGTGTTGGAGGTTGCGGATGTACTCATGTCTTTACTTTGTTACTTTGTTCCTACTAATTTGGCCGCATATTTATTTGGATTGTCACCTGTTTGTTGGTGGCTTTTTAGTCACTGTATTTTCACAGTTGTGTGGGATTCGCTCACACTCCCTGTAGTGAGGCATGTTCTAGCCCTGTTAGTTAAATTGAGTACCAGCGTTGGTTGATAAGACCCTACTAGCAGTCAGTGTTCAAGGTCTTAGATGGAAAAGAAGTCAGGTCTGCAATCAGCACAGTTTTTTATACATAATTTAGCAAATCATGTCATTATGAACCTCATTTGCGTAGAGGCATTATTATGCTTGAGCAGGTCTTCCCAATCTGTTGCCACAATGTTAGAAGTACACAGCTCTTAAGTTATTTCCCTCAGTGGAGTTTGGCAGGTCTACCTCCACATAATTCTTTTCAAGCCAAACTTAAGGTGATGTTCTCCTACCATACACCAGAGTCTATAATAGCACTGCCTGATGGTATTGCATGATACATCTACATAAATCTCTGCTACAGTTCCCCACTGGCAATGTTCTTTACACCTCTCCAGCCAATGCTTGACATAACACATGATCATCTTTGGTTCTTGTTTGGCTGTACAACCCCAGATGAATAGTTATTGTGCTGACATTGCTTTCAGAGGCAGATCGGATCTCAGTAGTGAGCTGTTCAGTATGACCCATTCAACTGTCAGTGTTTGTCTGTGAAAGTTACATTGATGTATGAATAGCCAAACCCTTTATTTAGGTGGGTGATACATGGATGCTTTGTTTTTGCCTATACATGTTACACAAAATATTAGTTAACAGTTATGTTCTGGGTCAGCATTTTGTCAACACTGTAGCACAAAATCCTGAGCCTAGGAGCCATGTTTAACCTTTATCTGTTGCTCCTCATCCCTTCAACAGGGCTTCTAAATGTCTTTAAGAGACAGCGGAAATGCACTTGGACAAGGCATAGCAGCACATGTCAGACAAACGCAGTCATTTACACTGGATTAGGCTGATATATTACCTTAACAGTAACTAAGCCACTGTGACAAACGTTTGAGGCGGCCAAAGGACGGGCAGTCCTGTTAACAAGGTGATTTTTAATTGCACCAGTTCTGGTCAGGACTATGATTGTGTGTGTGTGTGGGTGGGGGTGGGGGGAGGGGGCGGTAGTTTTTGTAACCAGACATGATCTCCTAATAAGACACCCATACAATAACACTTACACTGCCATTTTATCAGCTCCACTTACCATATAGAAGCACTTAGCTCTACAATTACTGACTGTAGTCCATCTGTTTCTTTACATGCTTTGTTAGCCCCCTTTAATGCTGTTCTACAATGGTCAGGACTCTCCCAGGACCACTACAGAGCAGGTGTTATTTAGGTGGTGGATCATTCTCAGCATTGCAGTGACGATGACATGGTGGTGGTGTGTTAGTGTGTGTTGTGCTGGTATGAGTGGATCAGACATAGCAATGCTGAGTTTTTTTAAACACTTCAGTGTCACTGCTGGACTGAGAATAGTCCACCAACCAAAAATATCCAGCCAACAGTGCCCTGTGAGCAGCGTCCTGTGACCACTAATGAAGGTCTGTAAGATGACCAACTTAAACAGCAGCAATAGATGAGTGATCGTCTCTGAATTTACATCTACAAGGTGGACCAACTAGGTAGGAGCGTCTAATAGAGTGGACAGTGAGTGGACACGGTATTAAAAAACTCCAGCAGCGCTGCTGTGTCTGATCCACTCAGAGTATATACAGTGTATCACAAAAGTGAGTACACCCCTCACATTTCTGCAGATATTTAAGTATATCTTTTCATGGGACAACACTGACAAAATGACACTTTGACACAATGAAAAGTAGTCTGTGTGCAGCTTATATAATAGTGTCAATTTATTCTTCCCTCAAAATAACTCAATATACAGCCATTAATGTCTAAACCATCGGCAACAAAAGCGAGTACACCCCTTAGTGAAAGTTCCTGAAGTGTCAATATTTTGTGTGGCCACCATTATTTCCCAGAACTGCCTTAACTCTCCTGGGCATGGAGTTTACCAGAGCTTCACAGGTTGCCACTGGAATGCTTTTCCACTCCTCCATGACGACATCACGGAGCTGGCGGATATTCGAGACTTTGCGCTCCTCCACCTTCCGCTTGAGGATGCCCCAAAGATGTTCTATTGGGTTTAGGTCTGGAGACATGCTTGGCCAGTCCATCACCTTTACCCTCAGCCTCTTCAATAAAGCAGTGGTCGTCTTAGAGGTGTGTTTGGGGTCATTATCATGCTGGAACACTGCCCTGCGACCCAGTTTCCGGAGGGAGGGGATCATGCTCTGCTTCAGTATTTGACAGTACATATTGGAGTTCATGTGTCCCTCAATGAAATGTAACTCCTCAACACCTGCTGCACTCATGCAGCCCCAGACCATGGCATTCCCACCACCATGCTTGACTGTAGGCATGACACACTTATCTTTGTACTCCTCACCTGATTGCCGCCACACATGCTTGAGACCATATGAACCAAACAAATTAATCTTGGTCTCATCAGACCATAGGACATGGTTCCAGTAATCCATGTCCTTTGTTGACATGTCTTCAGCAAACTGTTTGCGGGCTTTCTTGTGTAGAGACTTCAGAAGAGGCTTCCTTCTGGGGTGACAGCCATGCAGACCAATTTGATGTAGTGTGCGGCGTATGGTCTGAGCACTGACAGGCTGACCACCCACCTTTTCAATCTCTGCAGCAATGCTGACAGCACTCCTGCGCCTATCTTTCAAAGACAGCAGTTGGATGTGACGCTGAGCACGTGCACTCAGCTTCTTTGGACGACCAACGCGAGGTCTGTTCTGAGTGGACCCTGCTCTTTTAAAACGCTGGATGATCTTGGCCACTGTGCTGCAGCTCAGTTTCAGGGTGTTGGCAATCTTCTTGTGGCCTTGGCCATCTTCATGTAGCGCAATAATTCGTCTTTTAAGATCCTCAGAGAGTTCTTTGCCATGAGGTGCCATGTTGGAACTTTCAGTGACCAGTATGAGAGAGTGTGAGAGCTGTACTACTAAATTGAACACACCTGCTCCCTATGCACACCTGAGACCTAGTAACACTAACAAATCACATGACATTTTGGAGGGAAAATGACAAGCAGTGCTCAATTTGGACATTTAGGGGTGTAGTCTCTTAGGGGTGTACTCACTTTTGTTGCCGGTGGTTTAGACATTAATGGCTGTATATTGAGTTATTTTGAGGGAAGAATAAATTTACACTGTTATATAAGCTGCACACAGACTACTTTTCATTGTGTCAAAGTGTCATTTTGTCAGTGTTGTCCCATGAAAAGATATACTTAAATATCTGCAGAAATGTGAGGGGTGTACTCACTTTTGTGATACACTGTAAGTATAGCAGATGTATACAATATATACATTATTGTTTGTGCTGGTGTAACTAGTGCAATAGTGCCATGTGCAAATACTAATGGTATATACTGATGTATTGTAGCTGCAGCATTTATATTTCTCTTCACTGGAACTAAGTGGCACTGGTCAAACCTCAAATGAAAAGGGGTCCATGTCCTTGGCAATTTATTGTACTTTATATATTCTTGTAAAGAATGCATCTAGATCTACAAATCTTAACAAGTCTATGCTTACAACTGAGCTGTGTCACACCCTTTTTAGTGTGTGTGTGTGTAGTTTTTGGAATCAAACCAGTAACACATAACATGACTGAGGAACATCTTTTCAAAATCTGCTAGCAAATTGCAGGAAAGTGAGTGCAGTCTACACCCACATACTTTTCTGTAGGAAATCTCCTTGCAGGAATATAATTCAAAGCACAAGCAAAACAATGCTTTTAGCAAACCGGTCTTTAAAATTGTTAATGGAATATGCTAGAATAATTTTTGATGCACTGGTGCTCTGTCAGCATGGTTGACAGAACACTACTTGCCTTGAATGGAAATCCTTGTTCTTGTTTTGCAGTCGTTGCTTTTTGTTGAAATTACATTTACTTGAGTTGTGTCATAATAATCGTGTGGCAAACCCTGCACACAGCTGGAAATGCATAATATATAACCCACAAGGAAAATAAGGATTCAAAACCCTAAACTTTTTTTCAGAGCTAGATTTTACTTTAAATCAGTAAGTAATACAGCAAATAAACAAAGAAAGTGAATGATGTCGTATTTTAGAGTAGCAGGATATTTTGGTAATACATGTCCCATGCATGTCACACTTACTCAACCTAATTTGTCTGATCTTAAAACCAACTAGTCTGTATGACCTAAAGTTGGGTTACAACATGATTAAACCATTGGGAACTTAACAACCCTTAATTTGCTTCAGCTGTAATGTGTTATATAAACACCACTGTGATATTTAAGTGTTCAAGGTGTGTCGCAACCATGATGACAAAAGCCGAGAGAGGAGATCATTCAATGCATCAAAAGAGCAATTAGTATAAGAACATTTGAGTGTTCCTAGAGACACCATTAGAAGCTTTGTTGGGTGGTGAGTTCGTGTGTTGTGCTGGTATGAGTGGATAAGAAACAGCAGTGCTGATGGAGTTTTTAAACACCTCACTGTTACTGTTGGACTGAGAATAGTCCATCAACCAAAAATATATCCAGCCAACAGCGCCCTGTGGGAAGCGTCCTGTGACCACTGATAAAGGTCTAGAAGATGACCAACTCAAACAGCAGCAATAGATGAGCGATCGTCTCTGACTTTACATCTACAAGGTGGAGTGTCTACTAGTTAAGAGTGTCTAATAGAGTGGACAGTGAGTGGACATGGTATTAAAAAACTCCAGCAGCACTGCTGTGTCTGATCCACTCATACCAGCACAACACACACTAACACACCACCACCATGTCAGTGTCACTGCAGTGCTGAGAATGATCCAGCACCTAAATAATACCTGCTCTGTGGTGGTCCTGACCATTGAAGAACAGGGTGAAAGCAGGTTAAAAAAAGTATGTAGAGAAACAGATAGACTACAGTCAGTAAAAGTGGAGCTGATACAATGGAGAGTGAGTGTAGAAACAAGGAGGTGGTTTTAATGTTATGGCAGCGTATTTTGTAAAGTATGCAGCTAGATCTTGACAAGTCCATGCTTGTAGCTGAGCTGTGTCACACCCTTTTTCACCCAATCAACTGGCACCATTAACAGTGGCTTGCCACTGACAATACTAAAGCATTATTCTTTGGCAGCTAGCTATTATATAAAATGATGGAGGTCTCCTGTGACAACAGAGTGCAGTAATGTTTTTTCTGAGGTTTTCTGGACTCTGCAGAGGCAACAAGGGAGGCTGCAAGGTAGTCAGAAGGACAGTAGCATGTCCCCTGTCATTAATTTTGGCAGGTTAGCAGGAGCTGGAAGTCACTAGTAAAAGACAGAGCTCCTCGGTACCATCGAGAAAGGTGTGGCATATAATGATGTCTCAAAACAATGCTGGACACGAGGGAGAGAAAGATAGTAAGAACCCCTCATAGAACCTTTTCCAAACCCTGATACTATACACCAGAGACCACACTGGAAATCTAGCTGTCATCAACACTCAGTGCAGTTTTATTGCCTCAGCTCTTGTCTGTTAAAAAAAAAAACTAAAATAGTGAGACCCTGGGCAAGTGAAGACAAGTCCTGACTGCTTTCTAGGCCCTTTTCAAACACATTTTCGATCAATTTGGGGACCTCCTGGTTCCAGTACAGTAAACTAAATTGCACTGTCGAAATAAAACCCAAATCTTTGAGTATAAAGGTGTTTTATTCTGCTTTACACCTAATCAATTAGTTCATGTTAAATATATATACAAATATATATAATAATACATTATTATTATTACATAACGATGGGTGCCCAGGTGGTGCAGCGGGATATTCCACTAGCTTACCAGTGCTGGGATTCTGAGCTCTCCAAGTTCGAATCTCAGCTCTGCTACCAGATGGCTGGGTGCCCCCAGGTGCAATTGGCATTGCCTACAGCAGACAAAATTGTCCACCAGTCTGCTGGGTGGGAAAGAATGGATTAATAAGTGGGTGGGGTCTTTAACACTGTGTAACCGAATAAAAAGGGGTTGAGGGACTGCACACGTGTTAAAGGGTGCATGGGGCAGGCGAATATACCCTCCTCGGACATGATCGGGATCCCCAGCATCGGAAGACTAATTGGCTACGCTAAAAATTGGGAGAAAATGCATAAATAAAAATGCGTACTCCAGTACTGTAGTGCTTTATACCAGCCTCACCAGTGAAACCTTTAGACTTTTATTTATGAGATGTTTACATATTTGTAGATCTTAACTCAATATTTTTAGAAGAGGTGTAAAAAAAAAAAATCATAGAAAAATGAATAAATGGTGCAGCATAACTAATATCATTAAAATGCAAATCAAGCCTTTTAGATAAACAAATAGTTTAATATTTTGATAATATTTTCATAGAGACCCATTTTAATGTGCTGAACTGTCATGCCAACACTAGCTGGCCGGCAGTGAAAAAATTTGGGAACGCAAAGTGTTGTTTTCTAAGAACTACACTTCAAACCATTTCTTTCATCTTATTAAGCATTATTGGCTACACGTGGGATACTGGTGACTCAGCTCAAGGCTGATTCTTTCTTTATTGAACTTTATTTTCTTTGCTGCAGACCAAACCAGTAAACAGTAATCCTGCTTGATACCTAATTGCTTAGGCATCTTCTTTTTTCCTTTAGTTTTTGTACTATATTTTGTGTTACCTCCAACTGCTGGCTCTTTTTCCACTTTAAAGCTTTTGGGTTGCACCTTGCCAATGTTTTTCTGTATTTTTATCATCTGATCAGCCTTTATGTTTCCCCTTTTTGTTTCATAGGTGAATCAGTACCAGGACCAAACTCAGACTGTCCTTTTTTGAGCTTTTTCTAGTTGCCATGACATCTTTTCTCGAGTTCTCTATGGTTGCTGTGTCAACTTCTTGAGCTAGCTTGGATCGATCACTTTCACCGAGTTCAGTGGTTCTGCTTTCGAACCTGATACTTCTCCTTAATTACTCTCTCTTTCTCTCTGGTTGTAACTCCCATTTGGTTTGTAGGCTTGAGCCCTGCTTTTCTCCTTTGTGTTTTTTATTTATTTTCTTGAGTTTTTCCTGTTTTTTAAGTTATTATGAAGAAAACTTTTATTGTTATCATTTATCGTCATGTTTTATACTTCTGGTTAAATTATCTGCACTTAGGTTTATTTCATTATCTTCTAAGCAATGGGTAACATCTGGTGCCTCAGTTTTAGGTGACCACACTATTACACATATGTAACATTTGTTTTTTTAGATGTCACCATTTTCACACACTATATGGTGAATAAATAAATAAATGCAAAGTGCTGTACGGAATGCATTTAAAGATTAACAGCTAAATTTGCTGTGCCAAAATATACATACCCCCTAATTGCTGATGTCTAAGCCATCATATTGTTTTTCAAAGTGGAGAGCGCGAAGTAGAAACTAGATCCGAATAAACAGACCACTCCTGCTATCCTAAACAAGCACAGAATGGGTTCACCCCATAAAAACGTATAAACTTTATACGTTTATCCACGATTTTCCTGGCAACACTATGGGGGCTGCCATGACACCTCCCTATTTCCGTTTGCCGGTTTTTCGTTTCCGGTTGCATTAGATTTGCTGTAGTACTAACTACAACATTATTAAACTACTTTCGGTAGTTGCATGGTTCAAATATGCGCTCGGGCTCGACGTGTGCCGCTCTCGGGTGCCACAACAACTGAAAGAAATTGAAGCTGTCATTGGAAAGTTCGTGCTTTGAACACCAGCGGATTTGTAAAAACTGTCCGTGCCCTGCGCCTTATGCGTTACAGTCCATAATAATATAATAATAATCATATTAATTATGTTAATAATATAATAATATTTATTAATTAAATAATAATAAAAAATTTATAATATCGTATAATGCAGTTTCACTTTGTATAGAAATAGGACAAATGACAATCAAATCCGGACACCCAGACAGTCCAAGTGAATCCTGAACGGGTGTAAATACCGTTTGTTGTTCCCAGTTTATTGTTTTAGTAAATTAAACAACGAAACGCATTTTATTCTGTCCCTTCAGCTCCCCTTTCCTGCTTTACATCCACTCATGAACCAAGTACAGTTATACACTGTTGTAGAAGTAAAAAAAAAAATCAACAAATTAGTCGTTATACATCGTTTATTATTTTCAGTGTTTCACAGCAGTTAGAATGTTCCTCGGCTCATCCATACCATAACCCTGCAATGCACGAGCAACCCACCGTCTCCACTACTCCACTTTCCCTCAGCATTACCCACGCCTGATGTTTACCTTCAGCAATTCCCATGCATGTATGCCTCTGTGCTTTTATAATTCTGTAGCTCCTCACCGTATACAGCTTCGGAAGACGAAATGGTTCATTATTATCAACATAGCTAACCTCATGTCATCTACCCACTCTGTAAGCGTGGAAGGGTGGGACACTGTCAGAACACGGTCACCACAGCTTCCTAAAACATCCTTACTGTCAAGTGCTAGGAATTAAGAAAGGACTCAGTTTTAACTAAAACAAAACTGCTTTATTGTTCGGAGCATCAGCTTGCAGAGACGCAGAACATGCGAGTGAGCAGAGTGCGTTCCAACAACACACCGAGAGGAGGGAATAAGGGTACACACTTCAAAAGTGCACTCGTCTAACAAAATGCATACATAAACAGTTGCTCTACACTTACTATTCAACCACATAGCGTTTTTGGCCATGTTTGTTAAAAAAAAAACAGTTACGAATGACCACTACTTCTGTCGTTCAGAACGTAAACACTGTAACCGGAAGTCAAAAACCGGCTTCAGCTACGAATCACGGGAAAGGCCAAAGTTCAGGAAAATCGTGGATAAGAACACAAAACACACCATTAACGAGCACGTCAACACATAACTGTGTACATACAAGTAAAAATGCCATTCTAACCACAAACCCCCTTGGCTCCCATGGCTGATGACGTACTCAGGGAAATTATTATAACGGTGAACTGGCCAGTCGCCACAATATTAATTGTCTTAGAGTACTATACTGAATGTCCAATAGAATTCCTATTTTTTTGGGAGCTCTGGTGCTGCAGCTGTCTGATGTGACAGCTTACTACTGCAGAGACTCAAGTTTGAGTCTTAGCAATTTCATCTACCTGCCAATGCAACAGTGACTTTTACTGTTAGATTAAGGTGTCAGAGGTCTGTTCTAGTCTGAAGCCCTTATTGGCCATTGTTGGTGTACTGTATGTGTTAGAGGAATAAATAGTGGCATTTGGAAATGACTGCATTTATAAAGGGGTGTAGGCAAAAAATTTGAATTATATATTGAGGAACTTTGATTTAACAGACCTCCATTTTTACAGATTTTGGATTTTTTTTTTTTTATCTGGAAAACCTAATGTTTGGTCCAATAGTTTAAAATGACCAAGAGAAGCACACCAAGACCAGTAGTTCAATAATTGTGCACTAGATGGTGCATGTCTCTCTGTTCACATACACCGATCAGCCATAACATTAAAACCGCCTCCTGGTTTTTACACTCACTGTCCATTTATCAGCTCCACTTACCATATAGAAGCACTTTGTAGTTCTACAATTACTGACTGTATTCAATCTATTTCTCTGCATGCTTTGTTAGCCCCCTTTCATGCTGTTCTTCAATGGTCAGGACCCCCACAGGACCACTACAGAGTGGGTATTATTTGGGTAGTGGATCATTCTCAGCACTGCAGTGACAATGACATGGTGGTGGTGTGTTAGTGTGTGTTGTGCTGGTATGAGTGGATAAGACACAGCAGCGCTACTGGAGTTTTTAAACACCTCACTATCACTGCTGGACTGAGAATAGTTCACCAGCCAAAATTGAAGAGATCAAGAAGATGGCCAACTCAAACGGCAGCAATGGATGAGCGATCGTCTCTGACTTTACATCTGCAAGGTGGACCAACTAGGTAGGAGTGTCTAATAGAGTGGACAGTGAGTGGACACGGTATTTAAAAACTCCAGTAGCGCTGCTGAGTCTGATCCACTCATACCAGCACAACACACACTAACACACCACCACCATGTCAGTGTCACTGCAGTGCTGAGAATGATCCAACATCTTAATGATACCTGCTCTGTGGTGGTCCTGTGGGGGTCCTGACCATTGAAGAGCAGGATGAAAGCAGGCTAAAAAGGTATGCAGAAAAACATGGACTACAGTCAGTAATTGTAGAGCTACAAAGTGCTTCTATATGGTAAGTGGAGCTGATAAAATGGACAGTAAGTGTAGAAACAAGGAGGTGGTTTTAGTGATATGGCTGATCAGTGTAAGTGGTAGGCTTTATTTTGTTGGGAGGCTCGCTTTGTTTTCACCTTTAACTCTGTGTTTTATGCTTCATTTTTGCAAGTTCTAGTGCGTAGAGTTAAATCAAACTAAAGCTTATTAAGAAAGTAAGCGTTGTTTCTGTGGCTCGTGTATGGGAGGAATATGGTGTGAAGAAACAGACAGTGAGTGATATACTTAGGTCTAAAGAAAAACTAAAGAAGTATGTATATTTATTTACAGATTTTACATTACGTATGTACATATCTATTTACGTTGTTCATGCTGGTGTTTTTTATATGTGAATGTTTAGGATCTTAGTGCTGGGTTTTTGTATATTTTCGCACCCACTGAAACTTTCTGTTTTGGATAGTAGCATTTTACGGACCAGTGCTCCCCACTTTTAGTCCGTTAAATTGAGGTTCCTCTGTATTTAGTCACATACAACCCCTTCCTAAGCAAAACCCATTCATTTTCTATACAGTTTCAAATTAAGAAAAAATCAGTCCTAACTGCATCTGTTGTTTAACACAATTTGAATCACAAAACAGATTGTCTGTTCACGACTCTTTATGTTAATAAACCCATGCATATGGACTGTTATGTAATCGGCAGAGTTTATAGTTACCTGTTTTGTATGTATGTTGAGATCAGTATATGCATTGTGCAATAAATCAAACTATGCCGGAGCGACTGTCAGAAAGTATGAAGGGCATTGTTCTTTATTTATTTCTTTTTTGTGTGGAGTGCGGGAGATTGAAAAAAGACAGAAAGATCAGACAAAGAAATAATAAAAAAAATAAATTGAGAAACAGCATCGACCTCTTTGATGTGTACCACATTACATCATGTTGCTGCAGTCAGTTCACTCCCACCTGAGCTTTAGGTTGTCATGGACACCAGCGTTTTCTCCAAATACCTTCGGCACAGGCACTCGCAGCTAACACGCACCATCTTACAGACATGTTAGATGATTAGACCAGAGGCAGCTAGACCCGAGCAGCTGCAGCCAGAGACAGAAAATACCGGAAGGACATAGAGGGGTGGGTGGAAGGAGGAATAATTCATGCTCCGCTTATTTTTTATTATTATTTTTTTTACTTATCAGCTAATTTTAGGGTCTTATGCCTTAGAGCTGGAAAAGCACACAAAATAAACCACACATCTGTTTCATTTGGAGGAATGAGGAGAATAATAAATTCGTACCAGTTTCTTGCATTTGATATGTTTGTTAATTCATTTATTAATTCATTTCCATGAACCAAATAATCCTACTGTGGTTCTCAGTGGGTCTGCTGCCCTGATTTAGAATTTTAAATGTGTTTATATTTACAAAAAACAATGAAGTTGATCTGTGAAAGCATTGGAATTCTATTCTTTGTATTTTTGTTGGTTAAATAAAGATGCAAGAGAATTAACAAATCACAGATTCTTCATTTTACAAAATATCCTAGAAAAACATTATTAACAGGAAATGAGGAAAACATACCAAACTCCTTACAGTGATTGTGTTTTGAAACAAGCTCTCAATGACCCTGATGCTGGGCATCACCCAAAATACCTGTGCCACCATGCAGTCCCCACAGTTTTGCATGCATTAAAATATAGTATGTACTGGCAAGTTGGTAATTCATTCATAATTGTACATGTCATTCATTTCCACACTCTTGCCCGTTATCTAGACAAAAAAGAAATGCCTGTGTGGATTAAGTGGATTAACACAAAAGGCCTGTGATACAGTATCTTACCGTAATATGATATGTTTAAACCCAGTTGATGGACTGGCCTGACCTGACTTTTCTGCTTTTTACCCAGTGAACTGGACTCACCGTAACCCTGAACAGGATAAAGTGCTGGTAAAACAGACAATGAATAAATGAATTTTTGAATAATTATTAAATTGTGAGATCATAGTAGAAAAATGTAATAAAAATAAATATCTATAGGGCAGTGGGAGCTCAGTGGTTAATGTACTGGAACTCAGACGATTGCCAGTTCAAGCCCCACCACCACCAATTTGCCACTGTTGAGCTCCCGAGCAAGGCCTTTAACCTTACAGCTTGAACTGTATTCAATTATAATTGTAAGTGGTCTGCTGAATGGCAAAGAAAATGCCATAAATATCTATAACATTTTTCTTCAAGCACTTTATCCTGGTCAGGGTTGTTGTGGTCAGCCCTGTTTCACCCGGCAACACTGTGCGTAAGGCAGATATACACTAGATAGGGCACCAATCCCCTAAACATAGCAAGTCATGTTTGTATAGACATTTAAATCTGGGTCTAGCTTTGGTGGGCTACTGTAATAGACCACTGGCCACCTAAGCACCCATAACTAGGGCCCTCCTAAATTCACGGGAAAATGTGGCTAATTTCACACACCTCGTTTTTTATTTTAAAATCATAGATTTCACATCTTTTTTTAAAAAGTGCCACATTTCACGGCAGTCATTAAATATAATAAATTGAATGATAGAATCAATGAAAATACTAATGTAAAGCTAAAACATCCAGTGACGGTGTGAGGCTCCGTCTCAAATACGAAAATTCTCGACCGTGTTTTGACACACCCCACTCTGCGTCCACAGAATTGGTTGGGAGTTTTCCAAACTCAGTTACCCGAGTCGTGTTTTTACCAGCTTTAGACTTTGACATCTTGGGCATTTTGACTAACTGAATTGCGGTAGGATTGCTAGGACCACCTCATAGTGCAAATTATCCAGTAAACGTGAGGCACTTAAATGCTAAGTTAATGAAAAATGTTAAATCGCTAAACACAAACCTTAAAGTTTGAATATCACCGCAAATTATATATTCTTTGGGAAACGACTCATTGCACAGCTCGTAACGCAATTTTCACAACCTTAATTATAACATATAACATTTCTAATACAATACAGCGCAATATAATACAATACACAACACTACCTAAAATATCGAACTAACCATATTCGTCTATCACTAAAGTATCAATGTAAAATCTGTATGTGAATCTAATGATGTTCTCACAGACATGTTCTCACCCTGCACTTGTCCAGCTTTAAATAAAGGATAGACAGTGGCTCTTACATTGCACGCTCAACCACATTAGGATAATTTCTCTTTCCCACCAGGCCTCCCAGCATACATAAAGCCTCTCTGTTAATAATAAATGAATCTGGTCTACCTGTGAGTCTCATAAATGAATCTGACACCTGCCAGTGTGCTTGTTAGTCAGGCTGTCCATGTACGCTACCCAAAGGGCCGTCCTCGTGCATGTACGAATGCAGAAATTACGGGGGTTTGACACAAAAGCTCTAGTGCCTCATCTAGGAAGATGGATGGGGAGCGATGTAAAATCTGTGTCTTATACGGATACTCGTTGATTTATGGTAGGAATTACATGAGATATTGGGGGTTTTGCTTAGACTTTACCTAAGGACTCACTTTACTAAGGGATTGGAGTAAAATGCGTAGAAAATAAAATAAAGGAGGTGTATTTTGTGTGCAGCGGCAAACACGGGCACATTTGTCACATTTGCCAAGTTAGAGTTAAGGTATGCAAAAAAAAAGAATGATTCGCCAACGATTTATTCATACTTTAGTAACCACTTTGTCTTGATCAGGATCGCTGTATTGCATGGCTCAAGGCAGAAATATATTCCTAACAGAGTGCCAGTCTGTAGCAAGACATCACACGCTTCTTTACTCATTTATTCATTTACTAATCCACTTGTACCAACGCACTGTCACCTCACAGCAAGAACGTCTTGGGTTTGATTCCCAGGTGGGAGTTCATGTACATGTTCTCCCCGTGTCTGCGTGGGTTTCCTCCGGGAGCTCCGGTTTCCTCCCACAGTCCAAAGACATGCAAGTGAAAATACTTAAATGTCCATGACTGTGTTTGACATTAAAGACTTAAACTGATGAACTACCTGTCCAGTCATGAATGTAACCAAACTGTGTAAAACATGACATTAAAATCCTAAATAATGAATAAATAAATTACCAGTGGCCAATCCAGTTACTGGCATGTGTTTGTGGGGGTGGGAGCAAACAGAAGTAACCCACACAGACATAGAGACAAATTTCCACATAGGCCGTAACCAAAAGTATGAATCAAACCGTTTGAATGGGGCAGTTGTAGCCTAGCGGTTAGGGTACTGAACTATTAATCAAAAGGTCACTGGTTCAAGCCCCACCACTGCCAGGTTGACCGCTGCCAGCTTGAGCAAGGCCCTTAACCCTCAAAATACTGTCACAGTACTGTAAATCGCTTTGTAAATGTAAAACCTGGGTCCCTTGAGTTGTGTGACACCAGCACATCTTGCTGTTTTTAAACCATGCTAAATTAAAGCATTAAATCAAGTAAAATTAAAATAACACTTGAAAAAAGACAGTAGACATAAATTATGTTTACTCTCATGTAGGGGCGATGTTATTTGAACCGCTTTTGATTTTCCCTCACTATGGTGCCACCCTCTCTGGAACAGGGCTCACTGTGCCTGTAAGTGATTGATGAATGGCACATCACTTCCTTGGAAGCAAGGAGGCACCTGCCAAGGGTGTGATCTTTCAGATAAATAAACACAGGAAGAAGTGTCATTTATGGCACAGAGACAGATACAGCCAGCTGGCGCTGCCAGGATGAATGTTTAAAAATCCATCTTATTATTAAAGCTCAGGAGTCTTTGGTGGATAGAGGTTTTATTTTGGGTAGAAATTGCTAGTTGAAAGACTTTTTTCTCTCTAGTACCACATTGTACAGTGCAAAATCAGGGTTGTGGGATTCAAGAACATGCTTGGTTTTAAAACCGGATTCAAGCCAGTGTACTTTTGTCATTTTATCTTAGCCTGGACTATGACCAAATGTTTGTGAAAGCTGTTTTGTGAAAGGTATCTATCATTTTTTGTTTCCACTGAGTTGTCTTGTAAAAACTAGTTAAGAGTTATAACCTGAAATTAGTGCTGGACAGTAATTCGATATCGATATACTGTATATCGTGATAGAAAATGTTTCAATAACGGTGATATGATTTTTAAACAAATTCGATCGATATGCATACGTCAGTGCGTGATGACGTACGGCACAGGCACGAAGCCAGTGCTCAGCGTTACCGCTCTGATTACTCTACCTACAACACAGTGGATATTAGCGGCTAAATGAGTTCAACAGCTGTGAGTGAACGAGCATCCACAGTTAAAAAAGAAGCAGTAGAAATAGTTGATAAGAGAGCAAAGACTAGACTCTTTTTTTCTGTATTCTTTAAGCACAACATCTGCTGCAGCAAATTCTGCAGCAACTCTTAAGCACTTTCTATATTCTTTATCCTGGTTGAGCACTTTTGTTCGAAAATGTTAACATACAAATAATAATCAGTCCATGTTGTGGATTAAAGTTAGTTAAGACCAGAGGTGGAAAGTAACGAATTACATTTACTCGCGTTACTGTAATTGAGTGTACTTTTGTTTTTTTGTGTACTTATACTTTTTAAAGTAGATTTCACATCCTGTAATTTTACTTTTACTTAAGTATGTTTTGTATTAAGAATTGTAATTTGCTACTTTTTAAATAAGATCCGTTACTGAGTAAAATAATAAACGCTAAAGAAATCGCGTCTGGGAAACTGCTGCAGTGAATTCTGCGACGGGGAGTCGGATCTTTTGTCTCGGTTCCTTTTAAAGAACCGTATATACATAACGACTCGCAGAAGCGCGAATCGATTCCTTTATTTCAGTTTAAAGGGCCGTTCAATATATTCAAATAATTCTACCACACATCACTAGTGGTTATACAGTTTAAAAAAGTTTTATGGGACTAAAATGACACATTACACACCCCTAAATGTTTTAAATGTTGCATCAACATGTTTCTTCTATTATATTTGAATTAAAAACAACTGCTGTGAGATATATCCACTTGTCCTGTTTGCATTACACAGAAGAGACCCCCCGCCTGCTGTTAATAAAGTAACTAAGTAACGTTTACTCTGAGTACATTTTAAATGAGTTACCTTTTACTTGAGTAGATTTTTAGACTAGTAACTTTACTCGTACTTAAGTAAAAATTCATTAAAGTAATAGTACTTTTACTTGAGTACAATATTTTAGTACTCTTTCCACCTCTGGTTAAGACATACGTTAATATATTATATTATATATTGTCAAAGCTTATGTTTATTTAAGAATGATGCTGTGTTTTTGTCTGTATACAAATGCTGAATACAAGTAAAAGGTGAAAGCTAATTTATTTGTATTATTATTATTTCTAAAATATTATGTAGTTGTAAAGGGTGAGATTTCATAGACTTTGCAAATACATTTTTCAGAGGTTCGCAGGTACAGCCTTTCAATGTTGGTGTTCCTGGCAGTTTTTCTGACATTTGTATTCTTCATATCGATATCGGAATTATATCGTATCGACCGAAATTAGGAGTTATATCGTGATATAAATTTTAGCCATATCGTCCAGCCCTACCTGAAATCAACTGCATCTCTATACAGTAATGTGGACATGACAGTAACCAACCAATTGTTGATGGTTATCAGAAATAATGTGAATGTACAGATGGGTCAGAGTCTTCCAACCAGTATAAGTTTATTATAGTACTTGTGGCATTACTGTTCCCGAATAGGGGTAAAATATTTGTTAATAACCCAACCATGATCTGTACTTATTACTTATTACTCTACAATTTTGTCTCTCAGCACGGTGGCTAAGTGGGTAGCACTGTCGCCTCACAGCGAAAAGGTCCTGGGTTCGATCCCCGGGTGGGGTGGTCCAGGTCCTTTCTGTGCGGAGTTTGCATGTTCTCCCCGTGTCTGCGTGGGTTTCCTCCGGGTGCTCCGGTTTCCTCCCACAGTCCAAAAACATGCCACTAGGCTAATTGGAGACACTGAATTGTCCCATAGTTACCTAGCCGCTGGGATGCACTGACCAGTGCATTGTAGTGCCAGTCCCAAGCCTGGATAAATAGGGAGGGTTGTGTCAGGAAGGGCATCCGGCGTAAAAACTGTGCCAAATCCCGCCGGCGACCCCTAAAAAGGGAAGAAGCCGGAAATGCCGACCCCGTAACCGAAAAACGGGACAAAAGGCTGAGGAACAAGACTCTACAATTTTGTCTCTGATCTGTTTGGAAAGCTCATGATCTTGTTGCTTGCTTAGTGGTGTTGCAGTGTATTTATACTGACATCATGTGAAAGATCGTGTTACATTTTTGTTACACACAGATGGAGCGTAATCAGCTCATGATGTGACTCCTGAAATTATTTGGTTTGACTTAATTGTATTTAGTGGTTTTATAGCAAACACAGTAACACAGGAGTTCATAAATTTTCAGTTTTTAATCTTTTTTTATTCTACGTCCACAATTTGAGCTGTTGGTCTCAGTACTTTGGAAAACTGTTGTCACTTAACATGGTCCACCACTGCATCAAGCAATGCAAACTGAAACTTTGTTACACAAAGAGAAAGCCATACAGTTTTGTACAGAAACGCTGCTAAGTTCTCTGGACCCGAGCTTGTCTCAGATGGTCTGAAAGTCAACATCTGTCATGTTATGGGGGTGCATTAGTGTTCATGACATGGGCAACTTGCAGATGTGTGCAGGTACCATTGACGTGGGGCTCAGTACTGTAAAGCTGTGCTGTCAGCTTAGTGCGATGCTGAGTCTTTGCTTGTACTTGACTAGCTATTAAGGTGGACGGCTGGGTTGTGTCTGTCTTATCTGTTTTAGAGAAAGCTCTCTAGAACCAAAATTATTATATCTATTAAATGAAAGTGAAACTTTAAACCGACCAATGATTCAATTCACTTGGGTTGATTCACCAGTCAGGGCTTGAGGAAGAAGCATTGGTTTGCAAGTGTGTCACGGACAGTTGGTGGAATGAGTAGCTGGCATGATGTGTTTAAGAGTTCCACCCTAGTGTTCTCGCCTCATAGTTCCCTTGTTAGTTTGATTATTTCCTTTTGTTTTTCAGAACACAAACTGATCAGTGGAACATTTGCTCATTTAAGAGGCTTAGACGTCTCTCAGCTCAGTGCGGTGCTGAGTCTTTGCTTGTACTTTACTAGCTGTTAAGCGATTCTTTTGGGATTTACCAGTTAGGGAGTGAGGAAGAAACATTGGTCTGCAATTGTGTCACAGGACTTTGGTGAATGGAGTAGCTGGCATGTCCGGTTTGAGAGTTCCAACCTAGTGTTCTCGCCTTCTTAGTTCCCTCAATTTCCTTTTGTTTTTCTGAACACAAACCAATCAGTGTGTTTGGGGAACAGTTGCTTGCTTTCACTTTTTTTTCCATCACATTTATCCATGATTTTTTATGCGACTTTACATACACATTACATACTACAGTACAGCTCTTATACTGACACTGTCACCCTTTATTACATAATAGAAAACTGATTTTTATTAATAACTTCAAAAGCTTTTAAAGTATTCGTCATATTGCTCTAAAACAAGTTGTATATTATCAAGTGTAACCCATATTACATACTACAATTCTTATACTGACATTAAGACAACACCAGCTATGCATCTTACTGTCTCTGTGGTTTACAAGATGTAACATAAAGCCTCCACAAGGGGGCATTCACATACATGTTTATTTAATTATTATTATTTTTTCCTGTGAGGAAAAAAAACCCTGGCTTAAAGGCTTATACTTTTCTACTTTGTTTTATTGCTGACTGATGATAGCACATTTAAGTTTTATTTTAAATTGTCGGGTGGTGAGGTCCTTTGATTATTTGTCAGCTTTATTAGAATAGGCAGTGCTCTCGATAGTGTGGGTGTTCCCACCGACCATTAAAGCATAATGAATGGGGCTGATAGTTCTGACTCACCGCTTCCAGCACTACATTTGTAAATGTCAACATAGTGTTGATATCTACAAATGTCAGGTAAAGAACATATAAATATGCACATTTTATCCCGAGCCCTCGCAAGCACATATTGAAAAAGCCACATTTTCTGCACTGCTTTAATATGACGTTAATATACAGGCACATGGATGCAACCCTCCCCCATGAGCAGTGTGCAATCGCCAAAGAGGAAGCCTCACGCGTGTCAATGTTACTTGCCTTAAAAAAATATAGGACATGGAGTGAGCATATGGCTGTTGGAAAAAGGAGATAAAATGGGAGGCAGATTGAACACAACATATGAAAAGCGCTGTGTCTCCCTTCGCAATGTTAAAATGACAATGCTGCCCTGTTGCTATGTAACCTCGCTGTTGCTAAGCAATGAGTTGATGATTAGAATTCTGAATCCAGAAGAAGAGCGGTATTTTCTTTCATCGTCGTGCTAGCTATTGCTTTTGCTGCTCTCGCTGTGTGGGACTGCTTCAATGGAATGCGTGCGACTTGGCCAAACATGCATCCATTCAATGCAATAAGCCTGTTAATTGAATAATTGCATGTATTTTTAAAAACCTCATTGCAGTTTTATTAAGGTAGTTCATTTAGCGCAAATAATAATTTAAACCCAAGATCCAATTTTAAACATTAGCCTTATACAAATATTCAAAATCAGGTATATGTGACAGTTCAGAATGCTACAAGTGGCCTTTAAGATGTTTAGAGTTCAGATGAAGTGTAGTAATGCTCCTTGAACAGCAGAAGAGGGAGCTGTTATGTCTCACCTTAAATCATTAGTGAAACAGAGGAGCCTGCACTTAACACAATGATTTACAGGGTTAAACAAACCATCCACAATATTGCCAAAATTACACACCCCATTACTGGAAAAATTGGGACACACAAACCTTTATTTAATTGACAAAAGTACTTGTTTTCACTCACCAACTTAATTGTAATTTGTATATTTTATTTATTTATTCATGTCAATGTTTTACACATTAGTAGGTAGTTACAGGTTACACAAGATTTATCAGTCATGAACAATTTTGTATCTCGAATTCTGCAAATAAGTGCCATCAAGTCAATTCAGACATGGATAATGTTTCTCTAGAACATACTGTTTTCCATGAATGCTGGGCTCATTCATAGTTCAACGGTTTACATCCATTTATCTTGCTCTTTTAAAGCTTCCAAGTATAATTGTCTTTACCAATGAATTGGTTCTTCTTATAATGTTTAAAGTAGGGATGCATCAATACCATTTTTTCCCAACCGAGTACGAGTACAAGTACATGTATTTTTGTACTTGCCGATACCGATACCAATTTAGAATACCGTTTTTTTTAAAACAAAAACACACGTGAGAAGTGACGAGAAGTTTAATGATACCACGTCCAAAAATGCACATCAACAAGTAGCGAGTGATCAAAGTGTTTGTGCGCTGATGTGATGAAATCAAGGAGGAAAAATAAATGAATCTGAGTGGATTTGGCAACACGAATAGCATGGATTGTTCTGTAGTGAGTTGGAGGTTAATAAATATTTTTGCAATGTTGGTGTTTTGTTGTTATGTTTTGTAGAGAACGATCAGGTCAGAAATACTGTAAAACGTGTGTGTGTGCCGGTGTATTCTGACATAAACTATATTATCCCCCTGTCCCACCTGTTTACACTCCTCTCCTGCGTTTCCCCTCACACCGTATCCTGCGTTCTCATTGGCTGTTCAACATGTCACTCATTCCCAGTCGCACATCTCAGATCAGATATCTGACGTGCTAGAAAACTCGAGCGGTCGGCGAGCCGGTCGGATCGAGTTGTTGGATAGTTCACACGAGCCGAGTTTTGACCGCCGAGCGAACGCCGAGTTGTTCCCGAGCCGGCAAATCTAGCGCCGACCAGTGACACCGCCGAGCGAAAATCAGGGCAAAAATCGTGTAGTGTGAACTAGGCATAACGCAGCAACGTGCACTAGGCACACGGTATCGGATGTTTAGTATCGGAGCCTCGTTTGCGAGTACGAGTACAAGTTAATGAGCGCGGTATCGGGCAAATACCCGATACCAGTATCGTACTCACGCATCTCTAGTTTAAAGCTTTGGTTTGTTTATGTTTGGTTAAATTAGATTTGTTCAAGAATCTATTTGTTTGTCCTCTTTGCCATTCAAGGGACTCTCAAAAGTCAGCTTTTACATCCATAAGGTACCACAGAGACTACCATAGTCAGGACAATTATGATCTTTGTTTGTAGAGACAAATCTCTACATCTGAAGATCTTTTCCAGTCCCCTTATTCTTGTTCTGCCAAGTGTCAGTCTGTGGGTCTGTTTGAAAACCTTGTGAGCTGCCTTGCTGCCTACTGCCTTCCTAGGCAGTTGCCTTAATAGACATTAAATCATAAGGCAGATTATTTAGACACACTACTTAGTGATAACATCTCAGCAGTTTTCACCCACTAAGCTAACACAGTTAGCCTGAGGTCATTCAAACCTATGGACTGAGGCGGTACAACCCGCTAGTAAGCCAGCTAACATCTCCCTCTGTGTCTCGAAAATTGTTTTAGATGTTACTGACAAGCCTGAATTTGCAAATAAATTACACTTTTACACCTTTATACAAATTAAAACAATATTGAGAGTTTATTTACATTTGAAACAAACTCGTGTTGCTCTGCATTCGTTCACCATATTTGTGATTTTTTTGTGAGAAAAGTTGTGCCGCACTGAATGCTGGGATTGCTTTCCTTGTTAAAAAAAGCATTTGATGCTTCTCAGGGCTCTAGACTAACTTTTTGCACTGGTTGCACTGGTACGCCTAACTTTTTTTCTTAGGTGCACCAGCACAAAAGTTAGGTGCACCCTAATTTTCAACTGCATCGCATTTAACACCTTAGTTTTACAGGTTCACTTGTTTTTTCGCTGTCCATATAGGCAGTATTGACTTGTAAATGATTAAATAACAGTCTGGTCAACATGGCCTCGTCTGTTGATGTTTGTTGCTGTCTGCCGCTGAAAGGCAGTGGGGAGAGGGGACCCATGGGCAGTGCATTTACTGCGGCATGTAATGTGTTTTATAGATCATGCATTGTGCTTTTCATCCTTTCAATTCAAAATGTATTAGAACCAGTCACAAATACAATTTTGACGGCCATGGTTTTCCCATGCTCTTTACAGTTAATTATAGTATTATAATCTCATTATAGTACACTATTATAAAAATTATAACAATAATAATAGCGTATATCTATTCATGTATGTATGTATGTATGTATGTATGAATATATATATATATATATATATTTTTTTTTTTTTGTGTGTATGGGGCTCTAGTGTTAGGAGTGTAATCTTAAATAAAGTGCATTATATTATCGGCTTTACTGGATCTTTTACACAGATTCCCAAAATCGATTGCGGTGCACTCACTGTGTATTTTGATTACATGTATTCTAACACTTCACTGTCTTTTAGTTATTTTTATATTTTACTTAACGAAAATATTATTGTGTTTTTACTTTCGCTATCGTCGCACTTAACCGCTAGCATTAGCCTATTGCTACTAGAGGGTCGGCTCACCACTGTTACGGGTCTCTTGCTGTGTGGTGATGAATGTGTGGGAATAAAAGCAAACGACAAGGTAGACTTCACTGTAACGGTTTAGTCAGGACTTCAGTAAGCGTTACAACACTTTAAACTGCCTAGCTCCAGAAACCGAACTTTTATACTTTGGCCGTCCGGCGAGTCTCATATACAAAACTAAACTAACTGAACGTCCGGTGCTGCATTCTGATTGGTTGAGCTGAATGTCGCTCACATATCACCGATACAATATTGTCCCGCTCTTCACTGTCTCTGATTGGTTTAGACCATGATATGGGCCTAATGTGTGTCTGTTGTTGTACCACAGGGAGACTTTCAGAGTAGCGGAGACTTTTTTCCCCTTGAACTGCTGGTCGCACCGGTGCGACCTGAGATTTTTTTTAGTCGCACCATTGAGAAATTAGGTCGCATGTGCGACCAAATTGGTCGCACTCTAGAGCCCTGCTTCTGCATTATTCAGTCAGTTTACAGTTTCGAAATAATGCACCTTAGTAGGCAGCATTTTAAGGTATCTAAGTGTAAGAATTTAAATGTTTAAATCTTTTCATGTGTAATAAAGCTAAAGTCATGATAGCTTTCACATGTCACAGTAACTTTACATAAATTCTTGTCCAAACGCATAGACACAGTTCTTTCTATGGCATGAACACCCGCTCATATCTAATTGGTTCATCTACCTAACACACGTGTCTGTCTTTCATTCTAATTCCCCACAACACCCCAAACTTCACTTGTATAATTACTCTTGTATTAGGATGAATAAACTAGACAGCTGTCTGCACCTCGTGTGTGTGTGTCTTGTGTGATGGTGTAAATGGCTCTTTCCGAGCTTGTCAGAGGTCATCAGAATTCCTCAGCAATTATACAACAGTTAGTTCTGACCTTACAATCTGATTGGTTGAGAAGCGTTTTAAGCCTTTTCACACCACAACTGTATTACTCCGCTGACGCGTTGCCAGTAACGACAAGCTTCATGCACACAAACGCGCACGCAGGCGACACAGACGTTTTTCCCCAACGCGTTTTAAATCCGTTATCTGATATACAATCTAGCGCACTGTGTAGGGAACATAAATCAATTGTCTAATTCACTATCTAGTGTACTATGTAGGGAACATAAATCAATTGTCTAATTCACTATCTAGTGTACTATGTAGGGAACATAAATCAATTGTCTAATTCACTATCTAGTGTACTATGTAGGGAACATAAATCAATTGTCTAATTCACTATCTAGTGTACTATGTAGGGAACATAAATCAATTGTCTAATTCACTATCTAGTGGACTATGTAGGGAACATAAATCAGTTGTCTAATTCACTATCTAGTGCACTATGTAGGGAACATAAGTCAATTGTCTAATTCACTATCTAGTGCACTATGTAGGGAACATAAATCAATTGTCTAATTCACTATCTAGTGCACTATGTAGGGAACATAAATCCGTGATCTGATACACAATCTAGTGCATATGTAGGGAACATTAATGTGTTTGTATCGCGAACAGTTAGCTTAATAGCCCAGTTAACAGCTCCTTAAAGTTCTTTTCTCACCCATATCCTTTGGTGTGTGCAAGAGGTTTTTTATTTCTTTTTTCCCTTCGGAGGTTCTTGCCTTTTTCTTCTTGTTGTTCTTACCTCCCTGAAATGAGTTTTTGCAACTTGGGCTGTCTGCTTTGTAGTGTTAAACTTTATATTCGTTGTGGAACTACTTTTTGGTGGAAGGCATTGTCAATATTAAAGCATATTTAATATGAAATTCAGGGCTTCTTTGATTTATTTTCTTTCTTTATTTTGTAAAAACTGTTGTATAAAAGCAATAGAACACTTGAGGTCGTGTGTTATCGCGAATAACATCACGGCATTCGCGATAACACACTCCCTCTCGTGTTCTATTGCTTAAAAGAAACACCAGGAGTGACCAAGTTCATCTCCTGAAAATTTCACCTAACGCTTAGAATTTAGACAGCCTTCTTTTCGGGAGCGCACATAGGACGACATAAAATGCTGTCTATGTAGAGAGCTCACTAGGTTTTCAGACAGATCCTGTGTCACATTTTTTTGGCTGCTGAAGTAAAAGCTGCCCACCACTTCGATATCTTCTCCATCAGTGGTAAGGTTAGTAATCTCTCTTATTGTCACGACCTTTGTCTTCTTCGTATTGAGCTGTGGTCTCATCTTTCCTGTAGGTTATTAAGCTTTCCTTTTGATTTTCTGCTATGTTTGTTGTGTCGTCAACATAGAGATTTTACATTAGAATGGTTGTTGATTTCTTTCCTAAATTCCTTGACATTTTATATAATTTAGAGTACATCTGGGATATAATCATCTGTTCCTCTGCCTTTTCTGAATCCCGCTTGCACATTTGGCAGTTGTCTTTTAATGCAAGGCGCTAGTCTGCATTGAATAATCTTAAGCATAATTGTACTGATGTGTGTATGACATGAGTGAAATTGTATAATGCTTTGCACACATTTTTTGTCTTCTTTCTTTTGTTTTGGGTTATAAACAGATCTCTTAAATTTCTTCCTAGGCTTTTTCTGATTCTTCTTTGACAACCTATTTGAGTTCCATCAATAGCTCCTCTGGTTCTCTGGTAATTATAGCATCTGACATCAGTGTCTGCTGTTATGGTATGTTCTCTGGGTCATTTCTTGGAAGCCTGATGTGTTTTTTTTTTTTTTAGCCTCACTCTATGGTTGCACATTAGAAGCTCATGGTCTCTTACACAATCAGCTCATGGCCATGTCTTTGCAATTAAAATCATGTCCATCTCTTGGTGCAAAGAATGTAATAGATTTGGTTTTGGTGTTCTTTGCGGGTATCTGTTGGGCCATAAACCTTGATCTCTGTAATGGCGAATGGTTGCACATGAAATCAGCTCGGCATCAGTTGATCATTTACAGCACTGGATCCATTGTTGATGATAAAACCACTCCATTTCTTCTTTGCTTTGACCATAAGTAGTACACAATGCATTGTTATGTTTAAATCCTGTCCTTTTTAGTTTGCTGATCCCAATAATGTCCTAGTCATGTCATTCACACTCGGTCATTCATGTACTCAGTGAAACCTCAGCTACTTATTCCTAACAAGTTGAGTGCCTTCCAACCTGAAGGTCCCATCATCTGTCTCTGTACTAGGGCTGGGCGATATATCGACTTTTAAAGATATATCGATATATTTTCATACGCGATATAAGATAAGACAATATCGCTTATATCGATATAGATGTTGCGTTGCAGTTAGATCAGACAGTTCGTCGTTCTTACTTAACTGATCATTTGTGCAAACATGGGACAGAGTTCATGATTTGTTCTAAAACAAAAGTAGTGATCAATACAAACGAGATCAGTACAAACGGGACATTATTTGAAGATGGGACTGTTAATGATTTCCTAAAAAAATGCTACAGAAGTCATAATTTATAAAAAAATAAATAAAAATTGTGTGATTTTGATCAAAATGCTACAAATCTGCTCATTCATACAAAACCGTCAGGAACAATATTTACAAAAATATCAGAGATGTGATCGCTCTGACTTTCATAAATAAATAATGTTACATGTTTAAATATGTCTGTGTTTCCTGCCATGGTACATCATTGTTAATAATTATTGCAAGAAATAATTAACATGTGATCAGACAGTCTCTTCACATATATGAATATTTATTATTATCATTATTATTCATAATATTATCATTAAAGGTAAACCATGCAACTTTATGTTATTCAGGAAGTTTGTATCCTACAAGTAGCCCTTTGGCTCACTCAGTACCCTTAAAGTAGCCCTCTGTTTCAAAAAGGTTGGTGACCCCTGATTTAATATATGCCAATAGTTTATTTTTGAGGAATTTCTCATGTTTATCTACAGCTGAATGTTAATAAAAGTGCCTGTATAACATTTGGAACATGTAGCTTTGTCTCAGAAGTTATTTTTGTTATTACCGTATGGGATGTGACGTGCTCTACCGCTGAGCTACAGTATGTGTGTATATATATATATACAGTGGGGCCAAAAAGTATTTAGTCAGCCACTGATTGTGTTCTCCTACTTAGGAAGATGAGAGGTCTGTAATTTTCATCATAGGTACACTTCAACTATGAGAGACAAAATAAGAAAAAAAAATCCAGGAAATCACATTGTAGGATTTTTAAAGAATTTATTTGTAAATTATGGTGGAAAATAAGTATTTGGTCAATAACAAACAAGCAAGATTTCTGGCTCTCACAGACCTGTAACTTCTTCTTTAAGAAGCTCTTCTGTCCTCCACTCGTTACCTGTATTAATGGCACCTGTTTGACCTCGTTATCTGTATAAAAGACACCTGTCCACAGCCTCAAACAGTCAGACTCCAAACTCAACCATGGACAAGACCAAAGAGCTGTCGAAGAACTCCAGGAAGAAAATTGTAGACCTGCACCAGGCTGGGAAAAGTGAATCTACAATAGGCAAGCAGGTTGGTGTGAATAAATCAACTGTGGGAGCAATTGTAAGAAAATGGAAGACATACAAGACCATTGATAATCTCCCTCGATCTGGGGCCCCACGCAAGATCTCATCCCGTGGGGTCAAAATGATCATGAAATCCCAGAACTACACGGAGGGACCTGATGAATTACCTGCAGAGAGCTGGGACCAAAGTAACAAAGGCTACCATCAGTAACACACTACGCCGAGAGGGACTCAAATCCTGCAGTGCCAGGCGTGTCCCCCTGCTTAAGCCAGTACATGTCCAGGCCCGTCTGAAGTTTGCCAGAGAGCATATGGATGATCCAGAAGAGGATTGGGAGAATATCATGTGGTCAAGTGAAACCAAAATGGATCTTTTTGGTAAAAACTCAACTCGTCGTGTTTGGAGGAAGAAGAAGAACCCAAGAACACCATACCTACTGTGAAGCATGGGGGTGGAAACATCATGCTTTGGGGCTGTTTTTCTGCAAAGGGGACAGGACGACTGATCCGTGTTAAGGGAAGAATAAACGGGGCCATGTATCGTGAGATTTTAAGCCAAAACCTCCTTCCATCAGTGAGAGCATTGAAGATGGAACGTGGCTGGGTCTTCCAGCATGACAATGATCCCAAACACACCGCTCAGGCAACGAAGGAATGGCTCCGTAAAAAGCATTTCAAGGTCCTGGAGTGGCCTAGCCAGTCTCCAGACCTCAATCACATAGAAAATTTGTGGAGGGAGTTGAAAGTCCATGTTGCCCAGCGACAGCCCCAAAACATCACTGCTCTAGAGGAGATCTGCATGGAGGAATGGGCCAAAATACCAGCTACAGTGTGTGCAAACCTGGTGAAGACTTACAGGAAACGTTTGACCTCTGTCATTGCCAACAAAGGTTATGTTACAAAGTATTGAGTTGAACTTTTGTTATTGACCAAATACTTATTTTCCACCATAATTTACAAATAAATTCTTTAAAAATCCTACAATGTGAGTTCCTGGATTTTTTTTTCTCATTTTGTCTCTCATAGTTGAAGTGTACCTATGATGAAAATTACAGACCTCTCTCATCTTTCTAAGTAGGAGAACCTGCACAATCAGGGGCTGACTAAATAATTTTTGGCCCCACTGTATATATATATATTCAGCTGGACGTTGGGTTTCTATACTAATCCTCATATCAGCAGAGAATCTTTCTTTTATATTTGCACCCTCGAGAACAAAACCTCGTGACCTTCAAGACGGTTCAGTCACCGCTGACTGAAACCCACTGTGCTCATGTTTGTTTTGGCTTTCTCTCTGAATATGGTAATGAGTTTATAGAGTTGAAACCCAGCGTGCTGACACTCTTTCCTGACTTGAAGGACATAAGATGGTCCACGCTGTTCGTCTCAGTCTCTTTAAAGAGGCCTCTTGCTTGGCGCACATTCTTTAAAAGCGGTTTGGAGCTACCGAGCCAGCTCGTTACACAGGCTGTTGGCAGAAAAGCAACACTCAGCGAATGATTTTTTTTTCTCTCTACGTTCTTGGAAAGCAAACGATCCGATGCCAAATCCACCCAAACGTTCCCTCAACAGTCCACCCAAACGTTTTCTCAACAATCCACCCAAACGTTTTCTCAACAATCCACCCAAACGTTTTCTCAACAATCCACCCAAACGTTTTCTCAACAATCCACCCAAACGTTCCCTCGCGTTGAGGAAATGTTGAGGGGGAACGTTGAGGGAACGTTTGGGAGGAACGCTGAGGGAACGTTCGTGTGGAAACGTTGGGGGAACGTTTGTGAAGGAACGTTGAAAGAACGTTCTTGGGGAAACGTTGGGGGAACGTTCGTGTGGAAACGTTGGGGGAACGTTCGTGGGTAAACGTTGGGGGGATGTTCGTGAAGGAACGTTGAGGGAATGTTTGTGAGGGAACGTTGAGGGAACGTTTGGGGGGAACAGTGAGGGAACGTGAGGGGGGAACGTTGAGGGAACGTTTGGGTAGATTGTTGGGAATGGTTGGGTGGATTTTTGTGAAAATATTTGGGTGGATCGTTGAGAAAACGTTTGGGTTTTCAACAATTCACCCAAATTTTCTCTCAACAGTCCACCCAAACGTTTTCTCAACAGTCCACCCAAACGTTTTCTCAACAGTCCACCCAAACGTTTTCTCAAAAATCCACCCAAACGTTTTCTCAACAATCCACCCAAACGTTTTCTCAACAATCCACCCAACCATTCCCTCAACAATCCACCCAAACATTTTCTCAACAGTCCACCCAAACGTTTTCTCAACAATCCACCCAAACGTTTTCTCAACAATCCACCCAAACGTTTTCTCAACAGTCCACCCAAACGTTTTCTCAACAATCCACCCAACCATTCCCTCAACAATCCACCCAAACATTTTCTCAACAGTCCACCCAAACGTTTTCTCAACAATCCACCCAAACGTTTTCTCAACAATCCACCCAAACGTTTTCTCAACAATCCACTCAAACGTTTTCTCAACAATCCACTCAAACGTTTTCTCAACAATCTACCCAAACGTTTTCTCAACAATTCACCCAAATGTTTTCTCAACAATCCACCCAAACGTTTTCTCAACAATCCACCCAAACGTTTTCTCAACAATCTACCCAAACGTTTTCTCAACAATTCACCCAAATGTTTTCTCAACAATCCACCCAAACGTTTTCTCAACAATCCACCCAAACGTTTTCTCAACAATCTACCCAAACGTTTTCTCAACAATTCACCCAAATGTTTTCTCAACAATTCACCCAAATGTTTTCTCAACAATCCACCCAAACGTTTTCTCAACAATCCACCCAACCATTCCCTCAACAATCCACCCAAATGTTTTCTCAACAATCCACCCAAACGTTCCCTCAACAATCCACCCAAACGTTCCCTCAACAATCCACCCAAACATTCCCTCAACTATTCACCCAAACATTCCCTCAACTATTCACCCAAACGTTTTCTCAACAGTTCACCCAAACATTCCCTCAACAATCCACCCAAACATTCCCTCAACTATTCACCCAAACATTCCCTCAACTATTCACCCAAACGTTTTCTCAACAGTTCACCCAAACATTCCCTCAACAATCCACTCAAACTTTTTCTCAACAATCCACCCAAACGTTTTCTCAACAATCTACCTAAAAATTCCCTCAACAATCCATCCCGTTCCAGCACCAAATCGTCCGGCCTGTTCGGGAATGGACTGCTTGTATACAGGTTTTCGATCCGCCCGCCCGTTCGCTCGCCACGCCCGTTTTTCTGACAAATTTTTCCCATAGACTTCCATTCATTTTCGAAAAATTTTGAGATATCGACGCCGTTCCAACTCTAAATCGTCCAGCTCGTTACTGACGTCACTTTTTGAAGAAAGCTTTTTGATCCGTTCGCCCGCCACGCCCGCTTTTATACCGTTTTTTGGTCCCATTGACTTCCATTCATTTTTTTTGAATGGTTATTTCTATAACCTTTACATAACCTTTATTTATCCTATAAGGCCCCATTCACTTCCATTCATTCAAGTTGTAATTCACATTACACGACAGGAGATACCTTAGAAACAACTTTTTTTTTCTTAGAATAGCTAGTAAAAATAGTTCTTGTGTGAAGCTTCCCCAGCATGAATTTTAATAAAAGTGCCTGTAAAAAATTTGGAACATGTAGCTTTGTCTCAGAAGTGTCTTTTTGTTATTACCTTATGGGATAAAAAAATATCGAAATATATATATCGTATATCGCCGTTCAGCGAAAAAATATCGAGATATTATTTTTGATCCATATCGCCCACAGTTCTGTTGTTCTTTTACATTTGGTTTTCTTGCTAGAATACATAAGTGATTTACCATTGCACTTTTCTGCACAGCTGAATTAATGTCATTGCCATGTCACCTTTGTGATCATCCGCTTCTTACACTGTCCTAAATTGCTGCTGCCCAGTATAGGTGGTGGGATTAGTCTGACACCTCTGCTATGACCTTTCTGCCACAGGAGACCCTGACAGAAGATGCAACTCTTAGCAGCAATAACTTTCTTCTTCCCTGATGCAAGTCACAATAACATGAGAAGGCATTGTATTATGGGATTGTATGTTTTAATACATACCTTTATGTTTATAAATACCTGCTCATAATTAAGGTCACACTAAATATGGACTAACAGAATAGCACCAAGTCAATTAAACTTGTATACCAATCTGCCCAGTTAGGAAGCATAAGCGATTGTGAATCAGTTTCACATGCTTTGGTGCAAATAAAAGTAACAAGTGCACTGAAGAGGCAACAGCAAGACAACCCCCAAAAAGGGAATGGTTTGGATGCTCAGGTGGCGCAGCAGTAAACATGCTAGCACACCAGAACTGACATCTCAAACTTGTCGTTTCAAATCTCAGCTCTGCCATGCAGCAGGCTGAGCACCTACACAAACAATTGGCTTGTTGTTCAAGGGGGTGCCAGAGGGGATTTCTCATAACTGTTGCTATTATGATCTCTGCTGGCCGATTGATGGCGCCTGCACAGAGACGAAGGATAATGGGATCAGGGTGTGTCTCTCCGTACACAAAGCTGATCCACATATAAACTCGCCCTGTGCAGGTGAAAAGATGCAGTCGGCTACTGCACACGTGTTGGAGGGGACAGTCACAGCTCTCCTTAGTCAGAGTGGAGGTCAACATCAGTAGAAAGGAAGCGCAGTGCAATTGGGTAATTGGACACAACTAGAGTGGGAGAAAAAATGGGGGAATGGTTTTACAGGTGGCCTCAGTCAATTTCTCCTCATCCTATTAATTCATCTGTAGTTGTGCATTTTGTGTCCTTGTCTCTACTGGTAGCGTAAGGTGGTACGTAGCTTCTCCAGGACGGCACAATTATACATGCCATAGCCAGAAGGTTTGCTGTGTCTCCCACCACAGTCTCAAGAGCATAGAGGAGAAACCAGGACATGAGAAGAGCTGGACAGGGTTTTAAAAAGGCATCAGCCTAGCAACTGGAACAGTTTCCACTCTGTTGTGCTAGTGGGTGTAAGGGTGGCATTAGGGCTCGACATCCTTTAGTGGGACCTGTGCTTACGGCCAAGCACTGTGCAGCTTGACTGGCATTCACCAGGGAACACCAGGATAGGATGATCCGCCACTGACGTCCCGTTCACTTTACAGATGAGACCAGGTTCTCACTGAGCACATAGGACAAATGTGACCAGTAGAAGACCAGACCAGCTTGAGCAGCACAGTATCACAGCTTCATAGAAGAGCAGGTGTTTCAGCAGATGTGCCAGCAAAGGAGCTGGCAAATTTGAGTGAAAAGATCAGTAAAGCCACAGTATTATTCTAACTTTATTAACTACCTGAAAATGGGTTCCTTATCTTGCAGGTGTGTTGGGGATTGCACCTAGTTCAATCTCTAGCAAGGCACTATTACAGTTTGATAATAGATAAATCACATTGCTGGTGGTAAATAGATCACTTGGCATTGGCCTTTATTTTAGTAATTCTGCCGAAGAAACCAGTTAGTAAATTAGCTTTCACTTTGATTTTGCTGGTACTGCTGGTGTACTTACACAGCCTGTGTGCCAGTGCCAGTGGCTTGATGTCTAGAAGGTCCTGGGTCCTTTATGTGTGGAGTTTGCATGTTCTCCATGTGTCCGTGTGGGTTTCCTAAGGGAGCTTCAGTTTCCTCCCACAGTCCAAAGACATGCAAGTGAGGTGAATTGAAGATACTAAATTGTCCAAGACTGTGCTTGATATAAACTTGTGAAATGATAAAAAAAAACCTTGTGTAATGAATAACTACCGTTCCTGTCATGAATGTAACCAAAGTGTAAAAACATGATGTTAAAATCCTAATAAACAAACAAACAGTACAAAGACATGCAAGTGAGATGAATTGGAGAGCAATTGGCAGCAATTCCTCACACAGATGCATGCTCAATGTTTTCCATGCCCCATCCCAGTAAGCATGTTGAGTTGACTCCCAAAACATGTGACATTAGAGTCATCACTACCTGCAGGGGAGATACATTGCCTTGTCAGTAGTAACAAGTTTCAGGAGGAACCACTGACCCATGAGGATCAAGGTCTGGAACGGAACGTCGTCGCAATTACAGCTTTAGCTGTTTTTCCATTATCTTTTTTTCCCACCGCCATGTCTGGTTTCCTTTCCGGACTGGGCTCCCTGCGATTCACCTGCTGTTTAGGAAAAACAGTAGCATTGGGTGAACAAGCTGGGTGGCCTGAACGTAGTAAGCACCTCCGGAGACGCCACCTGCCACACATTTGTCATTTAAATATGTACACAGACTATAAAAAATGGGTGTGAACATGCAGAGTTCTTGTGGAAACGTGACGGAACAGCTTGCATGAATCCTAATACAACAATACTAATCTGAACATTTGGGAATATGCACACCTCATTTCTTTATCAGAACGTTAGGGTAAAACATTTGAGGTCTATGGCTTTTTTATCTTCATGCACAAATTTACTGACAATTAGGGTAGCTCATCTCCGATGCTTGGCTGGCAGTGTGGTGCAGTAATGCTGAGAACAGGTACAGTTAATGCAGCACAGCTGCAGGGACTAATAATGAGAGGTTTAATGAAATGTTGGAAATGGTCTTCATACAGCACAAAATCAATGTGTGTTATCAAATAAAAACACAAATTTGTTTAATGATTAGGCACATCTGCTGTTAGAAGTGGCAATTATTTACCTCAGACAAAAAGTTAGCAGGTTTACAGATGTTTAAAGAAAAGTGCCACATTTCACTGCAGTCATTAAATAACTGTTTATTCTATAAATGATAGAATAAATAAACACTACAATACACAGCACAGCCTACTTTAGTAGATGAAATGAAAGATGTAAATACTCATCTGTGTTTTGACCCCCACCCACCCATCTGTGTCAACAGAATTGTTTGGGAGTTTTCCAAACTCAGTTACCTGAGTCATGTTTTTGCTGCTTTACACTTTGACATCTTGGACATTTTGTCTAACCCGTTACTAGTGTAACCGAACATCTTTAGAGTTTGCTGAGTTTATAAAGAAAGAAATAAACTGTACATAGACTAACTATCGGAAACTTAATACTTTACTGGCTTGTTCTTTTGAGGCGCAGCACAGACTACAGAGAGATGATCACGTGTGTAGAGAAGCACACTTTATCATTGATTATGGAATCCAAAAAGGGACAAAATGCACTCAATGGGTGTGTTCAGGAAACCTAGGAAGCTCTCTACATAGACAGCAATTTACGTCATCCTGTGCGCGCTCCCGAGAAGGAGGCTGTTCAAAATCCTAGATGCCTTAAAATGTTGTCTACTAAGGTGTCTTACAATTTCAATGTTATTTTGACTCAAGAATGAGTGAGCATCCGATGCTGCCTTAGCGGCCAAGGCAATCCCAGCATTCATTGC
Source organism: Trichomycterus rosablanca (assembly GCF_030014385.1). NCBI lineage: Eukaryota > Metazoa > Chordata > Actinopteri > Siluriformes > Trichomycteridae > Trichomycterus > Trichomycterus rosablanca. The sequence goes on from NC_086003.1 coordinate 16,205,454, forward strand.
GGCACAACTTTTCTCACAGAAAAATAAAAAACATGGTGGACAGTGCAGAGAAACGAAACAAGTTATTTTCAAATGTAAATAAATTATGATTAATTTTTAATTTGTATAAACTTTAATTTGTATAAAGTGTATTTATTTGCAAGTTCGGGCTTGTCAGGGACAGTTTTATCATTTTCGGTACACGGAGGGAGATGTTATGTGACATGCTAGCACGTTGTGCCACCTCATCCCATTGGTTTGAATGGCATGATGATAACTGTGTTAGCTTAGTAAGCGAAACCCGATGTTATCGCTGTCTACGTACAAGTTCGAATAACCTGCCTTATGAGTCGATGACTTCTTAGAATCTTCTCTACTGAGGCAGCTGTCTATGTAGACAGTAAGACAGTAAGACAGCTCCCTAGGTTTTCGAACACACCCCATATGTATCATGCACACATACATCAAACATTGTCAGCACACTACAGCACAGAAAAGTCTGTTACACTCATTTAACACGCCTCATATTGCGCCTCGCGAATGAAAAATGTTAAGTCGCTAAACATAAGTCTTAAATTATGAAATTCACAGCAAATTGCATATTACACAGAAATTGGCCTCTTGTCTCGTCTAGCCCAAATACGTTACACTCTAGATGTGTAATGATCAAGTTAGTGAAAGTACTACTATGTTTATCCAGCCTTAGTTTTATTTCACCTTTAACAACCAAGTCAGTCTGATGGCCTGAACTGAAACTCCACCATAGTAAAAATGCTACAAAATATCAATAAATTTGAGATTAGATTAGATTCAACTTTATTGTCATTACACATGTACAAGTACAAGGCAACGAAATGCAGTGTATATTGTGTAAGTACTAAAAACTCTTTGATAAACATGTATAGGTGCAGAAAACTTTGTGGAGGTAGTTTAATGCTTTACCCGCAGCAGGTCTGCGGTGGCAGGTAAAGCATTAAACTACCTACATATTATACTACCAAAGCAACACTGCTTAAGCTCTTAAAACATATAAACATTGCACAATTATTAAAACACTTTATAAACACTTGTGATAAACACTTTCATAAATGTAAGACGATTTGATAAACACTCTCATAGTCATTAAAACATTCTTTATTTTATTCAGCTTTTTTATTAATGCAAAAATCCACAAAATTAATTCAAATACTGTTAGTAACTACTCCAAAATGACATTACAGTGGCCAACAATGTCCTAGAAGAAAATTTAGCTGGTTGAAGGTACAAGGTTGGAGGTGTCAGAAACCTGGTTATTCATTTATTAAAAAACACTCTTCATTCTTCATCCTGGTTTAGTTCTTGGCTCTATTTACTGTGTGTGAACTTTGATAAGTAATTTTCATGTCATTGTTTTCTTTTTCCTGGCTACTCTGGTTTCCTCCCACCTTACAAGTGTGCCATTATCCACTGTAAATGACTCTTAGGTGTGAATGAGTGAGTGTGTGATATCCAAAATGTGTTCCTGTCTCGCAAACAATGCTCCAAAATCACTAAGACCCAGATCAAGATAAAAAGCTACATGATATTCGTGAATGAGCAGATTTGCAGTGCACTCACATACCATGACCGTTGGCTGAGGCACCTTTTGCTGATAACAGTCAGCATTAATGGTCATTTTGGTTGTTGGCGTGGAAAAGTAGATTTCCATTTTCCCTAAAACAAACTAAAAAGTGGAGTAATCTGACTACAACACACATTTCCACAGTCTTTCACTCCACCAGAAATGAGCTCGCGTCCAGAAGACTCGGCAGTGTCGGTGCATAAAACTGATATACGACTCACTCTTTGTGTGATAGGGTTTGTTTCAGGTTGCATTTATTGTTGCAGTGATGGATTGTTTCAAATGACGTTGGTTTCTCAAAGTGCTTCGGAGCCCATGTGACTATATTTATCGCAATAGCATTACAGTTTTTCATGCAATGCCATGAGAGAGCTTGAAGGTCAGGCATATTCAACCTTGCCCTTCACTAAGATTTCTCTGGAATCCCTGAAACTTTTCATAATATTAAAATGTTTTTTTTTATTTGGAAATTATGAACAGGTTTGAACTTTTGTGACTTCAGTAAGGTTTGAGAAAGTTAACAAAATGTGGAAGTTGGGTTTGAATGTATACATACACTAGTGGACAAAAGTATTGGGACACCCCTTCTAATTTTTTAATTCATGTGTTCAAGCCACACAATCGCTAAGATGTGTAAATAAAAAAATAAATGCTTTAAACTTTTCTGTTCCAGCTGGATACTCAATTGAGGCTTTCTTGAAAACATCAGTGCCCAGCCAAGCCAGAAAGTGCTTTTCTAAGTGCATAGGCGGGGCGGCACAGTGGCTAAGTGGGTAGCACTGTCACCTCACAGCAAGAAGGTCCTGAGTTCGATCCCCAGGTGGGGCGATCCGGGTCCTTTCTGTGTGGAGTTTGCATGTTCTCCCCGTGTCTGTGTGGGTTTCCTGCAGAGGCTCCGGTTTCCTCCCACAGTCCAAAGACATGCAAATGAGGTGAATTGGAGATACAAAATTGTCCAGGACTGTGTTCGATACAACCTTGTGAAGTAATGAGTAACTACCGTTCCTGTCATGAATGTAACCAAAGTGTAAAACATGACATTAAAATCCTAATAAACAAACAAGTGAATAGGCACAAATTTCAGAGAACCTGAAAAGATCACATAGAGATCACTTTAATTTTATACTATTTGTTTTTTAAATGGAATATACAACAAGCTAGTCAGGTGTCCAGTTACTTTTCATCTTATAATCTTTATACTGTATAGTAGTTCTATATTTTGGGTACAATACAAAAGAACTGCTTTGCTTTGAATACTTGTTATGTGAATTGGAGTAATAGCTAAGCTCTTATTATAAAAGTGTAATATATTCTACTAGGGCATGTTTCCTCACTCTGCATAATGCAAAAAGAAAAAAATTGAGAACATGCTAATGACTAAAAATTAATCAGTGTGTGGAACATTGTTATTATTATTTTTTAACACATTTCCTTAACTTACGTTTTTGCTAATTTCCAAGTGCTACTTACTTTTTGCAAATAGTTATGCTAATACCAGTCTGAAAAAGCCACAATAACATAAAGCTGGCTTTTGCAGCTGGATATACAGTATGTGCTCGATAAATGAAAAATGCTCAATATTGGATAGTATACTGAAAACTAAGACACCATCACTGAATCGGGCGGCACGGTGGATAAGTGGGTAGCACTGTCGCTTCACAGCAAGAAGGTCCTGTGTTCGATCCTCAGGTGGGGCGGTCCGGGTCCTTTCTGTGTGGAGTTTGCATGTTCTCCCCGTGTCTGTGTGGGTTTCCTCTGGGTGCTCCGGTTTCCTCCCACAGTCCAAAGACATGCAAATGAGGTGAATTGGAGATACTAAATTGTCCATGACTGTGTTCGATATATACTTGTGAACTGATGAACCTTGTGTAATGAGTAACTACCGTTCCTGTCATGAATGTAACTAAAGTGTAAAACATGACGGTAAAATCCTAACAAACAAGCATCTCTAGATCTGCCCAGATCTGTGTAAATCTCCCAGGTCAGGGTAACAATTTAAGAACAATATCCAATGCTTTAAGTGTTCCCAGGACCAGTACACTTAAAATGTGCACAACTTTGAACCTTCCTAGGGTTGGTCGTTGGACCATATTGCAAGAAGGCAAGAAGGCCCTTAGTTAAAGAAGTAGGAAAAAGAACTGAACGGTCACTCTGAAAAGGTTCTATGCAGAGAACCTATTTGACATAATTTTACAGATACTTGTTATCCCATCTGATCGAGCTTAAGATCTGACATGAAAAATAGGATAAACTGCCTGGAAATTGGTCTACCAATCTACAAAGTATGTGTTGTTTGTTTGTTTATTAGGATTTTAATGTCATGTTTTACACTTTGGTGACATTCATGACAGAAATTGTAGTTACTCATTACACAAGGTTCATCAGTTCACAAAGTTTATATCGCCTTTGGACTGTGGGAGGAAACCGGAGCACCCGGGGGAAACCCACGCAGACATGGGGAGAACATGCAAACTCCACACAGAAAGGACCCGGACCGCCCCACCTGGGGATTGAACCCAGGACCTTCTTGCTGTGAGGCAATAGTTCTACCCACTTAGCCCCCGTGCCGCCCTACAAAGTATGTAGAGATATGTCTAATAACACTTGCAGCTGTAACTGCTGTCAGATGGGCTTAAAGCAGGGGTGCACAACTTCTTTTTACCAAGGGCCGATTTCACATAAACACCTGAACCAGAGGGCCACAAATTTAATTTTTACAGACCTGTCCACATGAATTTGTAATACAGTTAGGGCTGGGTGATATTGAAAAAAAAATCTCGATTCTCCAATCAATTCACTGATTCTCGATTACGATTGCGATTTTTTTTGTTTTTGTATAATGCAATTGAAAAATTTTAATTTAAAAGACTGCAGAAGTGCAAAAATAGTAACAGCACCACATATAATTATCCTTTCAAGGAACTCAAACTTTATAACAATATAACAATAATTAACAATAATTTAAACAAAATAGGCATCTTAATTAGCTATATTCTTTATATAAAAAGCTCACAAACAATTCACTTTAAATAATGTGCAGCATAAGAAAAGTGCAAAACCACAAATAGTTCTTTACAGGTTTTTTAAAAGGAACACGAGCCTGTTTACTGTTTCCGACAATGAAGTGAGTCTGTATCAGTATCTACACTAGGGGACATCAAGTAAGCAGTCAGCTCAGCTTTAATTTTTTCCTCTTGTGACTGGGGGGTGGATGGACGGGGCACATTCTGCTTCTAACAACATGGACTACAATTCCCATGCTCCCACGGACTCTCCTTGTTGTCTTCCATTTGCTGCCTGTCTGTTTATCCTCTGGTTTTGGACTCTGCCTGATTTTGTACACTGTTTTTGCCCTTTTAATATTAAACTTTCCTTGATTTATATTCCGTGAGCGTCTGGTCAGTTTCTGCCTCGTGACATGTTAGTATTTTAATTAAAATATAAAGTATGTAAACAATCGCGATTGTCACATTTCTAACATCGGGTGAAAACGTTCATTCGAATTAACCGAATTAATCGTGAAAATCGCCCAGCACTAAATACAGTTACATAAAATCAGGTAGTTAGAAGAAATGTGTTGGTCAGTGGGAGATACTGCAGCGTCTTTCTGACACCAACTGATTAATGTGGTCGCAAGCACAGCAGCCATGAGAAAATACTTGTATGTCCATTCAGGGTTAAATTTCCTATGCTCGAGATCCACTTTTCTTTTTTTACTCGTACTTGGTTTGGACAAACACATGGTACCGCTGAAGTAACTTGTATTTACATAATTTACTTTTCAGTCGCAATTTCATGGAATTACCCGGTGAATTTAAAGTCACAGCATCATTTATTTAAAAATGCATCAGCACTTCATTTGGCGGGCCGGATCGAGAGTTTTGCCGGTCCGTGTCTGGCCCGCGGGCCGTATGTTGTGCACCCCTGGCTTAAAGTATTCACTGAAGGGGAAATCTTCTCCCATGTTCTCCCAATTTAGCATAGTCAATCTGTCTTCCGCTGCTGGGGGATCCCTGATTGCAGTCGAGGTGGGTACATTGCTGCTCACGCCTCCTCCGACCCTCACGCAGCCCTTAGCGGAACTCTTTTTCACCTATGCACTCTGCACAGGCGCCTCTCTATCTGCCAGTCAAGGTCCTTACACAGCGTTTGAAGACCCTACCCACATAGTCCCACTGCCAATTATGCTCGCTAGATGGCGCCCAGCTGAACGGTGGCAACGCTGAGTTTCGAACCAAGGAGTTCATAATCTCGGCGCTGGTGTGCTAGCGGAATATCCCGCTGCGCCACCTGGGCGCCAGTTTTTGATTTTATTGTTTAAACCAAAACGTATCACTTCATCAATAAGGGTGAGTAAGTGTATATTGATGTACAAATGACAAATGCAAAAATTCAATGGATCTAAATGGGTCCACTGTATGTGCCAGTCGTCCAAGTTAGGGGCACTAAAATAGCTCCAAACCATGACTGACATTTTTGAAAATAGGGTTTGTACATTCCACTTGCTATTTATGTTATAGACACTCTTTAATAGTTATAATAAAAAGAAAAACATGGCAGGCTTCTCTGCTAAATGGTTAGCATTTTATGATAGTATGGTTATGGGGAAAACTGTCATCTGCTTCTGTAGTTGACCTTGGTACCACTACAGCAAAATGTCAACCACACGTCTTTTTAATAGGCACTAAAAAGTCAAATAACAAGCAATAAACAAGTAGCGGGCATACGTAAATGCAGCCATATGAAAGCAGTAAACAGAAACACTGGAGAACTCGAACGTAGGGAACATACTGAAGGAAACATGACGTAAAACCGAAAATAAACAGAATTCCCTTTTGAGAGAAAAGTTGTGCAGCATCACAGGGTGTCTGCAAAGTTCAAGGCAACTACTGGAGCAGCGGTTTTTGCTGTACACTTACATGCTGATTTAGCATAAATGGTGTTTATGAGGAAAATGTTAGATAGCGTCAGTATTTGTCACTGTGTATATTGCTGATTTCAGGACTCATGCAGACACACACTTACCGATATATTAGTATGAAACACTAACATTGTGGTTTGGGAAACTCCGTTTTTATCAGCTCTACTTACCATATAGAAGCACTTTGTACTTCTACAATTACTGGCTGTAGTCCATCGTTTTCTCTGCATGCTTTTTTAGCCCCCTTTCACGCTGTTCTTCAATGGTCAGGACCCCCACAGGACCACCACAGAGCAGGTATTATTTGGGTGGTGGATCATTCTCAGCGCTGCAGTGATACTGACATGGTGGTGGTGTGTTAGTGTGTGTTGTGCTGGTATGAGTGGATCAGACACAGCAGCGCTGCTAAAGTTTTTAAATACCATGTCCACTCACTGTCCACTCTATTAGACACTCCTACCTAGTTGGTCCACCCTGTAGATGTAAAGTCAGAGACGATCACTCATCTATTGCTGCTGTTTGAGTTGGTCATCTTCTAGACCTTCATCAGTGGTCACAGGACGCTGCCCATGAGGTGCTGTTGGCTGGATATTTTTGGTTGGTGGACTATTCTCAGTCCAGCAGTGACACTGAGGTGTTTAAAAACTCCATCAGCGCTGCTGTGTCTTATCCACTCATACCAGCACAACACACACTAACACACCACCACCATGTCAGTGTCACTACAGTGATGAGAGACCCACCACCCAAATAATACCTACTGTAGTGGTCCTGTGGGGGTCCTGACCATTGAAGAACAGCATGTAGAGAAACAGATGGACTACAGTCAGTAATTGTAGAACTACAAAGTGCTTCTATATGGTAAGTGGAGCTGATAAAATGGACAGTGAGTGTAGAAACAAGGAGGTGGTTTTAATGTTATGGTTGATCGGTATATATCTATATATATATATACTGTATATATAGATAGATATAGATATATAGATATATACATATATCTTACAGCACATTATAACTATAAATTTTACTGCGAAATCAGTAGTTGCTTATAAATACATGTATCAAAGTATATATACACCGATTAGGCATAACATTATGACCACCTTCCTTATATTGTGTTGGTTCTCCTTTTGCTGCCAAAACAGCCCTGACCCGTCGAGGCATGGACTCCACTAGACCCCTGAAGGTGTGCTGTGGTATCTAGCACCAAGATATTAGCAGCAGATCCTTTAACTCCTGTAAGTTGTGAGTGTTTGTCCAGCACATCCCGCAGATGCTCGATTAGATTGAGACCTGGGGAATTTGGAGGCCAAGTCAACACCTCAAACTCGTTGTTGTGCTCGTCAAACCATTCCTGAAGCATTTTTGCTTTGTGGCAGGGTGCATTATCAGCTGATAGAGGCCTTAACCATGTCTGCTCCAAGGATGCCCTTTCAAACAAGCTGAGATATACGATAAAGAATTTTATTGTACTGTACATGAGTATATGAATATATGACAAAGATCTAATCATAATCATAATCATAAAAAGGCAGAGTAAGTATTTATTTCAATAAAAAAGATTGCATGTTTTTGTCAAACTGAGTGTAAAACTGAATTTAAACATTGGGTAGCCTAATGTGGCTCATTGGCTGTAGGTTTTAACAACTAAAACCAAATATTTGGTTAACTGTCCTGCCACGCCGTGGATGCGGTGCTGGTGTAATTTCTATGTTCTGTATGCTCTTCTGATCTCGACAAGACTCTCACGCTTTGTTGCTGTTTCTTTAAGAAACTAAGCAGAGATTTTCCTAAAAACTAACACTTAAACTGCTCCACAGCCCCAGAGGGGAAATGAGTTAAGCCAAGACCAAAAGAACCCTCCAGACCACATCTTATAATCGCTGGTGCTTAGCAGCTGCCTGAACATCAGACCTTATCTTGTTTCCACTACTTTTCTCTCCCCTTAACATCAGATTTATAGATATTTCATTGGTTTAATATGAAGAGAGAACAATATGGGGGACCGGGACACCATATTGAACTTTTTTAGGTTCTTAAAAATCTATTGAAGCCAACAAGTTGGTATATTATTTTTTGTAAATACGATTTAAATCTGGCAACCATGGTTTCAATACAGTCGATTAAAAAATCTTGGTAAATAGTGAGACATGATTGGTGCTTTTGGTAATAAGCTAAGACAAACTGAATGAGTTTATGTATTTTAGCTTCACAAGAATGTAGGGGAGGTCCAGTGACCTAAACAGAGCCCTGACCTCAATCACATTGAACACTGCAAGCTTTTGTTGCTTGCCTCATCAGCCCTACCTCATACACACACTCAGACATAGATAGATAGATAGATAGATAGATAGATAGATAGATAGATAGATAGATAGATAGATAGATAGATAGATAGATAGATGGCATACGTATATAATATTTAGATCTGTAACACCATGACATTAATTACAAAGAGATGATATGGAAGTATTAGGGTAAGTCAAAATGGTAGTTCGATCTAAAAGCTCACCCTAAACAACTACTGGCAGAAAGCAATAAGTTGCTCCACAGGTCTCTAGTCTTGATTGATTCAAATAATTTGATGAGCACTGTCATCTGTGTGCAAGAAGGTCCTGGGTTCGATCCCCAGGCGGGGCGGTCCGGGTCCTTTCTGCGCAAAGTTTGCATGTTCTCCCCGTGTCTGCGTGGGTTTCCTCCCACAGTCCAAAAAAATGCAGTCAGGTTAACTGGAGACACTGAATTGCCCTATAGGTGAATGGGTGTGTGTATGTGTGTGTGTATGTGTGTCTGCCCTTCAATGGACTGGTGCCCTGTCCAGGGTTTTACTGTGTGCCTTGCGCCCATTGAAAAGCTGGGATAGGCTCCAGCTATACCCACCCCCCACCCCCCCAAGAAAGTGAGTGAGTGAGTGTCATCTGTGTTTTTCCTCCTGGAAATCAGGTAAATATAACATGTTTAACATATTTAAATAAGCTGTTTGTTTCCTCCATATATTTAAGAAATAGATTAAACTCAGGTGATGAATGTAAAGCAACCCAGTCAGCCCAGCTTTAGTAGCCAAGCATACTCCCCATTCTCACCCACATGAAAAATGACACCAGCCCAGATACAATTATATAGATATTAGGAAATTAAGATGGTTACCAGCAACATCATAGTGAAAGTGACTCTGAGAGTATAAAAATTTACAACTGAGACCATCATGTGCCACATGAAAGCATATTTGTACCCATTGGTTTGTGGAAACAACACATTTTTTTGTCTTGGGGGATAAATAAGGCAGATGTAGGATCTGGACTACCACTAAAACTTAGATTTTATGATTATCTAATGCATGATGTAAATAAAGGTTTGTATGCTTATATGGCAAGATGGCAAAATATTTAATGGACAAGAAAAACCTTTTTAAATACACTGTTCCCACAGCTATAAATTGTTTTAATTTACTTGAGCCATTTTACATTACAAAAATGTATGATTGCTCCTAAATGTATACCTGAACAAGCACCATTGTTTTTAATATGGGCATTTAATTCTGTTGTGCAGTGTGTTTGCAAATGTGCAAATGTTCCACATATTATTAAAAAAAACACGATGTACTTTGTGACTTAAGACAAGGAGCCAAGTAAACCCATTGCCCTTTCTAATTATCAAGTGTTTTTAACCCCTTGGCTGTGCATTTTCCACCTGAAGGACATACCTAGTTTTTAAGGCTTTTCATTCAGAAAGATTATAAATAAGACTGCCACGTTAATGAATCAGCAGAAATACAGAGAAATGTGATAAAAAAGAAAGTAGCACTAGCCAAAGGGATCAGAGAAAAGATAACTAAAGAACAAGTGCTTGTCTAGTTAAAATTTCATAATCGAAAGATGTGGTTGAAAAACATGCTATTTGGTAGACCTTTCTGTGGTGGGCTTGAAAGGATTCTTTAAGGCAGGATGGGTAATGTCTGACAAAACATATGTAATGCAAGACTTCAGAAATTCTGAGTTCTGACTACTTTGCAGTCATTTAAAGGAAAATTAGTTCACTCAGTTGTTGTTTTTGCAATGGTCCTGATTAGCCATAGAATGCTTGGGTTAGCTTTACTTGAAAATACTCTATATATCTTAAACTAAAAATTTGATAATAATTGGATCAAGTTAATACGATTTTAAAACTAATAAGATTTTAAGTTAATGTTTTATTTAAGTTAAGTTAAAATAAATTTTGATATGATTTTTTTTTTTTTTTTTTGCTCAGTAGAAGTAATCCAAGTCAGGCTAGTGTATAAATCGAAGATAATTACAGCGAGGCTAAAAGTCTGAGCACACTAGTAAGAATGCTTCTATAAACCTTTCTCTAATTTAATAATGTTTACATTTTTACAAATTACACATATTTCAGTATTACTTACAATTTGGTATAACCATATTAATAATAAGTGGATTTATAAATGGCTGTTTGTGATGAGAAGAACGAATTCACATGTGTAGCCATAAACAAGGAAATCATTAAAGTTCCGTGTCAGATTCAACTCTTCACTCACATTGTTATGCTGAATTTACAATTTTTAATAAAAAATATTATACTTAACTTGAAAAGAATGCAAAACAGAAACATTTTCTGTTTATAGAGGTGTCAGACTTTTAGCCACCACTGTATGTACCATGTACTAATGTATTGTCCAGTGTACTGCCTCAAAATAGACTATATGATTAGCCTAGGATATTACTAGGCATCATTTGTACCATAAACCACCTCATTTCTATACTTACTGTCCATGTTATCAGCTCCACTTACCATATATGAGCACTTTGTAGTTCTACAATTACTGACTCTAGTCCATCTGTTTCTCTCCATGCTTTGTTACCCCCTCTTTCATGCTGTTTTTCAATGGTCAGGACCACCACAGAGCAGGTATTACTTAGGTGGTGGATCATTCTCAGCACTGCAGTGATATGACATGGTGGTGGTGTGTTAGTGTGTGTTGTGCTGGTATGAGTGGATAAGACACAGCAATGCTGCTGGAGTTTTTAAACACCTCACTGTCACTGCTGGACTGAGAATAGTCCACCAACCAAAAATATCCAGCCAACAGCTCCCGTGCGCAGCGTCCTGTAACCACTGATGAAGGTCTAGAAGATGACCAACTCAAACAGCAGCAATAGATGAGCGATCGTCTCTGACTTTACATCTACAAGGTGGACCAACTAGGTAGGAGTGTCTAATAGTGACAGTGAGTGGACACAGTATTTAAAAACTCCAGCAGCGCCGCTGTGTCTGATCCACTCATACCAGCACAACACACACTAACACACCACCGCTATGTCAGTGTCACTGCAGTGCTGAGATCATCCACCACCTAAATAATTGAGGAAGAGGGTGAAAGAAGACAAAAAAAATATGCAGGAAACAGATGGACAACAATCAGTAATTGTAGAACTACAAAGTGCTTCTATATGGTAAGTGGAGCTGATAAAATGGACAGTGAGTGTAGAAACAAGGAGGTGGTTTTAATGTTATGGCTGATCAGTGTATGTAGTGTATGATTTTGTTGGTTTTATTGTAAGAATATGATGTTTGGCATTTTGATATTTTAATGAAGGGTGAGACATCCAGTAATCCAGTATATATTAACCTTTTTCTGTGTTACTGATCACTTCATTGTCATAACTTACCACATATAGGGCTTTAATTTATTATGCCGTATATGTATATATTTATGTATTTATTCATAAATAAAGATAAGCTTCCTGAAATGATAAATGAAAAATAATTGTCTAAGTTACCCAGTTTCCTCAAAAATAGTTTGCTTATTTATGTTAATAAACCATATCACTAATTAGTCTTGTAACTAATACTGTTGTTGCTACTGGCAGCTCATGGGAAATTGACTTAAGCAACAACTTTTAAACCGACGCAAGCATATTTTGCCGCTATCATGGCAATTTAGCTTGCGTTTAGTCTCTATTTTTGTAGTAATAAAAGCCCCTGTGCTGACGTAGGTGGATTCACGCTACAGGGGGTGTGACATTCTAATAACATTGTGCACTGGGACCTTCCATCCTATTTTGGTCCAAAACTGCATATGCGTTACTGTTTGTTGAGAACTCTTTTATTGCAAGCACAATAGCTAAGCATTATTTGGCTGACTTTAGAAGTCTGTCCCATTTCATACAATGCAATCGCTACAACATATTATCATTAATTGGCTGCTTTATTGTGAATTATTTGATCAGTGACAAATAATTAAAGTGACACAGAATCGATATAATGTGTGGCTAAATTAGTTAAATACATTAAAGCACTTCATTTGATAGGATATTATAGCAGATTGCCTTTCTACACTTTTTGATAATGTATTTATACAAACCAGACTTTTCACCAGGTTACTGCCTGTGCCAATGGTCACAAAAATACCAAGACTTGATCTGTTTTTCCAACATGTGCTGTAATGTAATGCTACATTCATATTTGCATAATGTTCTTAAAAACAGCCCTTGATGTAACTTTACAATTGAAGTAGAGGGCAGCATGGGTCTTGGAATGTGAATGTCTCAAAAATACAGTTTTTGGGCATCAAGGTGGTGCAGCAGGGTAATCCTCTAGCACACCAGCACTGAGATTCTGAGCTCTCGGGTTTGAATCTCAGCTCTGCTACCGGTCGGCTGGATGCCCCCTAGCATGGACAATTGGCCTCCAGTGCTGGGTGGAAAAGACCGGACTAAGGGGTGGGAATATCAACGCTGTGTAAGGACCTTGGCTGCCCAGAGCGCCTGTACAGAAAGTGAAGGAGCGCAGAGATCGGGCTGTGGCTTTCCGTACGCGAGGCTGACCTCACATGCAAATTTACCAAAGTATGGGAGAATAAGAAGGGATTGGTGGACTGCGCACACATCAGAGGGAATGTGTGTCAGGTGAATATATACTGTCCTTGGATGCCATCAGGGTCCCCAGCAGCAGATTGGCTATGCTAAATTGGGAGAAAAAATACAGTTTCAAGTGGTGCACAATTGGCACTGTTGTCTAACGTGCTACCCCACCTCTGACCTCTGATCTCAGCTGTATTATTGACCGGCCGGGTGTTTACACAAACACAATTAGTTGTGTGTCTGTAGGGGGATGGAAAAAGGGGTTCCTACTTGCTGCTCTGCAATTACAATGTCATGTCTCAACTAGGGTACTTTTGTAATAAATAACAAAGTACAGTAGACCCTTGAGTTACGAACCATTTACCATACGAACATTTTTGGTTACAAACGATCTTCAACTGAACGTACGAACAAATTTCGGATTACGAACCGAAATTTGCGAAACACGTGACGTCACGAACAAGTTGACTTCAACCGACTCTCTCTCTCTCTCTCTATATATATATATATATATATACAGGTCCTTCTAAAAAAATTAGCATATTGTGATAAAGTTCATTATTTTCCATAATGTAATGATAAAAATTAAACTTTCATATATTTTAGATTCATTGCACACCAACTGAAATATTGCAGGTCTTTTATTGTTTTAATACTGATGATTTTGGCATACAGCTCATGAAAACCCAAAATTCCTATCTCAAAAAATTAGCATATCATGAAAAGGTTCTCTAAACGAGCTATTAACCTAATCATCTGAATCAACGAATTAACTCTAAACACCTGCAAAAGATTCCTGAGGCTTTTAAAAACTCCCAGCCTGGTTCATTACTCAAAACTGCAATCATGGGTAAGACTGCCGACCTGACTGCTGTCCAGAAGGCCATCATTGACACCCTCAAGCAAGAGGGTAAGACACAGAAAGAAATTTCTGAACGAATAGGCTGTTCCCAGAGTGCTGTATCAAGGCACCTCAGTGGGAAGTCTGTGGGAAGGAAAAAGTGTGGCAGAAAACGCTGCACAACGAGAAGAGGTGACCGGACCCTGAGGAAGATTGTGGAGAAGGGCCGATTCCAGACCTTGGGGGACCTGCGGAAGCAGTGGACTGAGTCTGGAGTAGAAACATCCAGAGCCACCGTGCACAGGCGTGTGCAGGAAATGGGCTACAGGTGCCGCATTCCCCAGGTCAAGCCACTTTTGAACCAGAAACAGCAGCACTGGACTGTTGCTCAGTGGTCCAAAGTACTGTTTTCGGAAATCAAGGTGCCAGAGTCTGGAGGAAGACTGGGGAGAAGGAAATGCCAAAATGCCAAAAGTCCAGTGTCAAGTACCCACAGTCAGTGATGGTCTGGGGTGCCATGTCAGCTGCTGGTGTTGGTCCACTGTGTTTTATCAAGGGCAGGGTCAATGCAGATTTTGGAGCACTTCATGCTTCCATCTGCTGAAAAGCTTTATGGAGATGAAGATTTCATTTTTCAGCACGACCTGGCACCTGCTTACAGTGCCAAAACCACTGGTGAATGGTTTACTGACCATGGTATTACTGTGCTCAATTGGCCTGCCAACTCTCCTGACCTGAACCCCATAAAGAATCTGTGGGATATTGTGAAGAGAAAGTTGAGAGACACAAGACCCAACACTCTGGATGAGCTTAAGGCCGCTATCGAAGCATCCTGGGCCTCCATAACACCTCAGCAGTGCCACAGGCTGATTGCCTCCATGCCACGCCGCATTGAAGCAGTCATTTCTGCAAAAGGATTCCCGACCAAGTATTGAGTGCATAACTGAACATAATTATTTGAAGGTTGACTTTTTTTGTATTAAAAACACTTTTCTTTTATTGGTCGGATGAAATATGCTAATTTTTTGAGATAGGAATTTTGGGTTTTCATGAGCTGTATGCCAAAATCATCAGTATTAAAACAATAAAAGACCTGAAATATTTCAGTTGGTGTGCAATGAATCTAAAATATATGAAAGTTTAATTTTTATCATTACATTATGGAAAATAATGAACTTCATCACAATATGCTAATTTTTTGAGAAGGACCTGTATATACAGTGTATCACAAAAGTGAGTACACCCCTCACATTTCTGCAGATATTTAAGTATATCTTTTCATGGGACAACACTGACAAAATGACACTTTGACACAATGAAAAGTAGTCTGTGTGCAGCTTATATAACAGTGTAAATTTATTCTTCCCTCAAAATAACTCAATATACAGCCATTAATGTCTAAACCACCGGCAACAAAAGTGAGTACACCCCTTAGTGAAAGTTCCTGAAGTGTCAATATTTTGTGTGGCCATCATTATTTCCCAGAACTGCCTTAACTCTCCTGGGCATGGAGTTTACCAGAGCTTCACAGGTTGCCACTGGAATGCTTTTCCACTCCTCCATGACGACATCACGGAGCTGGCGGATATTCGAGACTTTGCGCTCCACCACCTTCCGCTTGAGGATGCCCCAAAGATGTTCTATTGGGTTTAGGTCTGGAGACATGCTTGGCCAGTCCATCACCTTTACCCTCAGCCTCTTCAATAAAGCAGTGGTCGTCTTAGAGGTGTGTTTGGGGTCATTATCATGCTGGAACACTGCCCTGCGACCCAGTTTCCGGAGGGAGGGGATCATGCTCTGCTTCAGTATTTCACAGTACATATTGGAGTTCATGTGTCCCTCAATGAAATGTAACTCCCCAACACCTGCTGCACTCATGCAGCCCCAGACCATGGCATTCCCACCACCATGCTTGACTGTAGGCATGACACACTTATCTTTGTACTCCTCACCTGATTGCCGCCACACATGCTTGAGACCATCTGAACCAAACAAATTAATCTTGGTCTCATCAGACCATAGGACATGGTTCCAGTAATCCATGTCCTTTGTTGACATGTCTTCAGCAAACTGTTTGCGGGCTTTCTTGTGTAGAGATTTCAGAAGAGGCTTCCTTCTGGGGTGACAGCCATGCAGACCAATTTGATGTAGTGTGCGGCGTATGGTCTGAGCACTGACAGGCTGACCCCCCACCTTTTCAATCTCTGCAGCAATGCTGACAGCACTCCTGCGCCTATCTTTTAAAGACAGCAGTTGGATGTGACGCTGAGCACGTGCACTCAGCTTCTTTGGACGACCAACGCGAGGTCTGTTCTGAGTGGACCCTGCTCTTTAAAAACGCTGGATGATCTTGGCCACTGTGCTGCAGCTCAGTTTCAGGGTGTTGGCAATCTTCTTGTAGCCTTGGCCATCTTCATGTAGCGCAACAGTTCGTCTTTTAGGATCCTCAGAGAGTTCTTTGCCATGAGGTGCCATGTTGGAACTTTCAGTGACCAGTATGAGAGAGTGTGAGAGCTGTACTACTAAATTGAACACACCTGCTCCCTATGCACACCTGAGACCTAGTAACACTAACAAGTCACATGACATTTTGGAGGGAAAATGACAAGCAGTGCTCAATTTGGACATTTAGGGGTGTAGTCTCTTAGGGGTGTACTCACTTTTGTTGCCGGTGGTTTAGACATTAATGGCTGTATATTGAGTTATTTTAAGGGAAGAATAAATTTACACTGTTATATAAGCTGCACACAGACTACTTTTCATTGTGTCAAAGTGTCATTTTGTCAGTGTTGTCCCATGAAAAGATATACTTAAATATCTGCAGAAATGTGAGGGGTGTACTCACTTTTGTGATACACTGTATATAGTATATATGGTGAGCAAACATTCGGACAGTGGACGGTGTTACGGTTTCTGGTAGATACATTCTCTAAAAAAAAAAGGAAATTTATTATGGTGTATGGTACAGCACACGTACTGTACTGAAATGTGATGTGTTTTTTATGTACAGTACTACTGTGTATTGTTGTTCATTATTCTTTATTACAGTAATGTCTATTCTATAATTTAAGATTTAAGGGAAAATATACTTGTATTTATAACAAAAAAGACCATTTAAGACATTAGGTTAGGTAAGGGGGGGTTTAGGAGGTCTGGTACTGATTAATTATATTTACATTATTTCTTATGGGAAAAATAGGTTTAACTAACGAACATTTTGACTTAAGAACAGCCCTTCGGAACCAATTAAATTCGTTAGTCAAGGGTCCACTGTGAACCGAATATAACATGATGCAGTTTAAACACCAATGACCATTAAGTTCTCCACATAGCCATAAAAGATGTAATTTATTATATAAGATTTATAGTCTATACTTGTCCCATGCACTCCAGCATTTACAGAATACGCAAACGCAAATAACACTCATAAATTGAATGATAGAATAAATGGAAGCTACGATACACAACACAGCCTACCTTAACGGTTGAATGTAAACCAGGGACGTTCTCAAAAATGCTAAACACGAACCTTTAATTTTGAAATTCAAAATTGCAAATTGCATAATCATGTACAAACAGTTAGAGAAAGGGTTTAAGATTTTAAAACAATTGTAATACACCATCCATCATGTCCAAATTTGCAACTGAGGGAAGGCTTGATTTAATCATGTCTGGAATGTTCAGCACTCTGGGTGATATGCTAACATTGGGATTGTAGAATAATGAACATTAGGTACATATAAACATGTATTTACTAAGTCTGTTTAAACAAATTTTTTTGGCTCCTCCAGTATTTAGGGGTCACCACAGTGGATAATTTTGGTCTGTGTACCTGATCTGGATGCCTTTCCTGATTCAACCCTTCTTATTTTTATATAGACTTGGAACCAGCACTGAAAGCATACTGACAAGTGCACCTCACAATGGCCAGGTAGTTGGGCCACCCTATCCACCCCACTTTCCCCAATTTTTCCTCACTTTGGTGTGGATTTTAAACATTACATTCATGCCTATAATATCATCAACTCTTAATCAGTTATTGTAGAGAAATAAAGATTTGAACTGGAGTTGATTTGAATCAGAGTCCATCATTTAGTAATGTTCCTCAGTGAAGACAATTGAACATAATAAAGAAACTTCATTTAAAATAGAATAGAATAGAATAGAATAGAATGCCTTTATTGTCATTGCACAGTGCACAACGAAATTTTTTGAGCATCTCCTTGACGGTACATGTATGTACACACAGACATATATATACACATGTATTTACAAAATAAACATATACACATCTAGATACAGAAATAAACGTGTGGTTTTAAGAACTTTCCAGAAAAGAAAAGAAGAAGAAGGTTATTGCACGGTCTCTATAAATTGCACATTATTTCCTAGGATGTAAAGTTTGATAGTTTAGTGTTTTTATGGCGGAGGGGTAAAAGCTTTTCAGGAGTCTGGAAGTACGGGCCTTGATACTCCTATAGCGCCTACCAGAGGGCAACAAGGAGAACAGGTTGCAACAAGGGTGAAATGAGTCCTTTATGATGTTTGTGGCCCGACGCAGGCATCGGGTTTTGTAAATGTTCTCTAGTGAAGGCAGCTCAGTGTTGATGGTTCTCTGAGCTGATTTGATTACCCATTAAAATGCATGTGACTGTGTTTGTATTCCGCTAAATCAATGAACCACCCTGCGAGAGAGTGTAAGTCCGACCACGCAGTCAATCCAGCACTGGAACATGGCCAGCTCCATTTCCCAGCCATAAAGGCATATTCAGGCAGCTACGATTCAAACCACCGAGCATTTTTTTCTTCTTCTCTTTTTGCTGTGGTTGTTGTTTTCTCCTTAGAATTGACAATGCACCATTTCATTGCTGCACAAGCTTTACTCATGCATAAATGACAAACAGACTTCTGTACTCCTGTATCAAAAGCTGTTTCCCTCAGGAAGCCGTCAGGGACAGGGCCGAGTACTGGCAAAGAACAAAGTTACTTGTAATGAAGCGGAGTGCATAGATCTGAACACCATATGGAGCAAAGGGAGAGCACGAAGCTTTTATTTATTCATTTTCCCTAACTGCTTTATCCTGATTAGGGTCCCAGTGGATCAGGTGCCACCCAGATACAGTTGGCCTTAAGCAGAAATATACCCTGGACTCGGCATTGATCCAGTGCAGTGCAAGATACAGTTACAAATATTCTCACAGTTCAGAGTAGCCAACCCACATTTTGTATGGTTTCAAGGTAACGGAAGAAAGAGACGCAGAGAAAACATAATAAACTACCCACATGTATTGACAACGAGCTTGGATCAAAGTCAGATTCCCAGAATTAGATGCTGTGTGTAACCCACTCTACCAGGTGCACCACTTTGCTGCCTAGTAAGGAGCTTGTACTTTCAAAATCATCTAACATTAAATAGATTACACTATTCTGTTTGTACTACGAGTTTGGTACATCGGTTGAGGGTACAATCACATATTCCAAGAACGTCTGGTCATCAGTCGGTGATATAAAGCTCAAGTGCAATTGCAAGTGCAAGAAAGCAGCAATACAAGCAAGTTTGGATCTTAATGGTTTTAAAGAATTAGGCTTTTGGTGTTGCCTAGGTTAAGTCCTTACTTGAAGCCTATTGAGATGCTGTGGCAGGACCTTGTACAAGCAGTTAATATAGGGTTGTGGTAGCTTGGTGGTTAAGGTACTGGACTAGTAATCAGAAGGTCGCTGGTTCAAGCCCCACCACTGCCAGGTTGCTGCTGTTGAGCCCTTGAGCAAAACCTTTAACCCTCAGTTGCTTAGACTGTATACTGTCACAGTACTGTAAGTTGCTTTGGATAAAGGCGTCTGCTAAATGCCGAAAATGTAAATGTAATATAGGGCAGTGGTAGCTTAGTGGTTAAGGTACTGGACTAGTAATCGGAAGGTTGCCAGTTCAAGCCCCACTATTGCGACTATTGGGCCCCTGAACAAGGCCCTTAACCCTTAATTGCTTGAACTATATGTGTAAGTCGCTTTGGGTAAAAGCATCTGCTAAATGCCTAAAATGTAAATGTACTAAAAAGCCCTTTGATGTGACTTCTGCAAAGAAGGGTGACCTAAAATACTTCACAGCTGATTTATTTAAAGAAGAAAGAGCTTTATTTACCACTAAAGCACATTTTTATTATTTATATTAGTTTTCTTTATTTTCACTGTTATTTTAAACAAAGAGACTGGCTAGCAGTGAAAAGACAAACAGGAATAAAAAAATATAAAATAACGACTTGCCAAAATTAGTTTTTTTGGAATAAATATGTTTTAAAGAAAAAAAGACATACTTATGTACCATAAGATAATAATTATCATTCAGGTTACTCTGAAATAAATGTTTAAGATATGAAAGAAATTAGGTATTAACAAGTGGGTGGGTGGGTGTTTCTCTTATATAAACATGCAAGAGCACAGATCTAAGTTGAAATCTCAGCTGGGTGCCCAAACAAAAGCATGATTAGCTGTCCCTGTATCGGAGGAAAGGGTCGTACATTTATTTCCGCAGTACAGTTGCAGCCACTCCTGTCGGACTGAGGTGTCTGCACAAGCAGCGGATGATCTGGAGAGCTTAGCGTGTCTCTCCAATCATGATGCAGCTTTCTCTGAGACTCTATCGCAAGCAGCTGAGAAGATGCAGCCAGCGACTACGCACTTGTTGAATGTGGCACATATCAACCCATGCTAGGGGGCATGAGTCCAACAGGAGGGAATTGGAGGTCATTAGAATGGGAGCAAATGGGAAAAGATAAAACTATTTAAATGAATAAATGATTATTTCTGACTAACTGTGTTTCAGACAATTTATACTTACTGTAGGGCAGTGGTAGCTCAGCGGTTAACATACAGGATTAGTAACAGGATGGTTTCTGGTTTAAGACCCACATCTGCCAGGTCACCACTGTTGGGGCCTTGAACATGGCCCTTAGCTCTCAATTGTTTGCAATGTATACAGTCTCAATTGTAAGTCGCTTCAGATAAAGGTGTCTGCTAAATGCTGATTATTCAATTTGTTTATAATTACAAACCCTTCCTACAAATCCTTTCTTTCTACCTCTCTCATTTAAATAAAGATTTAAAAGAATGAACAAATCACAGATTGTTTATTTTATTGCATTTTAAAATTGCTTTTGTATATAAATTTTGTATATAAATGTTTGAATGTGTTTAATAGACAGACAAAACTTATTCTAAGTCAGGCCAAACCGGGGGTTTTATGGCTGCCTCTTACAAAGCCTACAAATTAAGGTAGCAAAAATGCAATCTCAGCTCTGCCACAATTGTCAGTGCCTGCAGCAGAGAGTAATTGGCTACCGTGTCTGCTGGGTGGGATGACCGGACTAAAGTGGGTGGGATGACTGGACTAAAGTGGGTGGGGTAAGGACCCTGGAGGCAGAAAGCATGGGTTAAAAGAAGGGGTCCGCTAGGACTGCGCACGGGTTGGAGGAGGCGTGAGCAGCAATATTCTGTTCCTCGAATGCAATCAGGCATCCACATAAGCGGAAGACAAATTGACTAAGCGGAGAAAATGCATAAGGTTTGATGAACTACTAACAATCTAATTCTATATCCAATTTCAATATTCACTTCAAATAATTAAATAGATAAAATGATATGTTTCTCTCTGTAGCCCTTTTGCTGACTGCACTAGCATCCAAATTGTTTAGAAAATGCAGTATTGATCAGAATGGACAGTTCCCAGAATGGCTGGCTGAAATCTGTCTGTGCTCTCTGAGCTCGCTAATGTGGACCTGAAAGGCTTACCATCATTTGGTGGAAGCGGGTTTACTGTAAATGCTACCTGACCTGGTGTCGCAGATATTACAGCTGGCCAGTGGCATGAACGACTTTGGAAAGCTCTGAAACTAACCTGGCTTTATTACATTTTCCTTTCTATTTTCTTTCAGGTCCCCCAGTCATCGTGGGAATGAGCATAAATATCGCCAGTATTGACTCCATCTCTGAAGTCAACATGGTGAGTGAATTCTTCTCTACCTACCATAGCTGTGAGGGGCTTTCCTAAGCTGCTGTTTGAGGCTTTTTGACCCCTGTTTTAAAGGGATAATATAGGTTGAAAGCATAATAAGCTTAACAGTATTTCAGATGGTTTTTCAGGGCCACAGTGACCTAGGTCAAACAGAGCAAACACAGGGCAGTAATGCCAGTTCTATCAGCTTATACAGATTTATCAGCTGTACAGATTTTTATAAATATACCTAATTGATTCCTGCAATTAATTAAAAAAAATGGAACAGGGGCATAAAAGAAAGCAATTTTTGGAACAATATTTTTTTTTTTTACAGATGATGCTATTATGTGTAATGGGGTGAATGCTGAATGAAAAATTGGCAGTTCATCCACGTTAAGAGTCGTACCCTGCTGTGCGGCCTATTTTGGTCGGCAGAGGGAGCACGGAGTCACAGTGTGACCTGTGAATTATGAGCGCTGATGTGCTCCGGGTGAAATGGTAATAACTGGCACTCCTATTTTCTTCCAAAGTCGTGATGCCGTTTTGCCGTAAGTGTGCTCCAGTTTTCACTCACGCAGAATGTTAGCATTCTATTGTTTCCTGGGAACTCCCTACGGTGTTTAAGACATCACGAGAGGAACACTGGTAGAGCGGAAAACCCCAGTTGTGCCGCAACATTTCAATTGCCTTTGGTGAGACACGCCCATAGCAGGTTGTGGACATTGTATTTTGTTTTATTAATCCTGTGTTACTTTGTATTTATTAATTCAAACGTATTACTTGAAATTCTCTGCAGCTTTTTAGCCACAGCATTGTTCTACCACGGGTTTAATATGTGAATATGGATTCTATTTTCGTCCTACCAGATGTGTGGGGATTCGCCTCACTCTCACTCTCTCTAGCGAGATGAATAAATATTTTCTATTATCTATTTTCTTATCTATTTATCTATCTACAAAAATCCATCCCAATTTTACGTTACAGTAAGTTGGCTGCCCGCAGTCCAGACCTGTCTCTTATTAAAATTTCTGATGCATTATAAAGCACAATAAACAACCACAAAGACATTGCAACATCACTTCCAAATGATGTTAAAAGGAAAAGTGACATAACACAGTTACACAAGCATGCCCCTGTCCCAACTTTTCAGAACACCCGTTAAATTTTAGAAGTAAATGGCACCCAGGGATGCACCAGTGCCGACATTCTGAACACCCTGGTTCGAATCTCGGCTCTGCTGTGGTCGGCTGGGCGCCATCTAGTGGGCACAACTGCATATTGACCACCGTGTCTGCTGGGTTGGGGAAATGACTGGACTAAGTGGGTGGGGTCTTCAAATGCTGTGCAAGGACCCTGGTTAGCAGAAGAGTTACCCTCCTCGAATGCAGTCAGGGATCCACAGCAGCGGAAGACAAATTGACTAAGTTAAAATCGGAAGAAAAAGGGAGAAAATGCATAAATAAATGAAAAAGAATTTTAATAAACTATAAATAAAATGTAAAAAAAAGTCTTAAGCTTAATTAGATAAATAAAAATAAATAAATTCATGTATTCTCACTGTACTTTTTAATTCAATACAGGACAAATTGCTCTCTTTTTTTATTTGCATTTTCCAAACTATCCCAACTTTTCTTTGGAATTAATTCAGATATTTATTCATTGAATAAATGCACCCATCCCCAGTTTACACTGCATCCCATCACATCAGTCCATATAGCCATCATTTGCACAAAGTCTTCTTCTGTAATCAGGAATAGTTTGAAATTCAAACCATTTTGCAGAGCAACCGCACCTGCATGCACAGGTTTTTAATTCTGGGTTAAGCATCTGCAAAAATAATTTTACTGCAGCTCCATAAACTGTGCAAATGACCAACTAACGACCACCTCCTTCAAATAGCATGAGTCACCATTCGGTATGAGCCACCCAGGCTTATTAAAAAGCACATTTGTGTTTTATTGCATATCACTGCTCCTTATGTATCCATAATATGCGTTTGAAATTACGCAGAACACTGATCTGACCATTTATGTAGGGCTCATGAACCCTTTGGCTTAGGTTATGTTGAACATCACCCAGGAGCCTTTAAAAAGGAGTTTAAAAGCAGCACTCTGCATTTATGCTGACACCGCTCCCTACACTCCCACCACAGAGACCCCCTGCTGAGTTATTGCATTCATCATTTCCCAATGCCAAGTCAGGGATCTTTTCATTTTATGAGAGTCTCAGCCTCAACGACCAAAGACTGCATTCATAAAGCTACTTCGGAAAGGACCACAGCCTCCCGATCAGCTTTTCTTTAAGGTTCGCTGAAACTAAGACTAGCCCAGGCAAAGGAAATTGCTTTCAGGTCAGCGCTTCTCTGATGCAGGCTCAGCCTTTTTCTGGATAGGAGCACTTTATGTGG
Organism: Trichomycterus rosablanca; assembly: GCF_030014385.1. Taxonomy (NCBI): domain Eukaryota; kingdom Metazoa; phylum Chordata; class Actinopteri; order Siluriformes; family Trichomycteridae; genus Trichomycterus; species Trichomycterus rosablanca. The sequence goes on from NC_086003.1 coordinate 16,230,052, forward strand.
CTTGTCATCAAGCCATGCTCAACAATCGGATAGCTGAAGTTACTACGCCGCTGGGGACCGAAGTTCTCACTAGCCCCTGAGGCAAGCTGTGGCCTCATCATCAGAAAAAAAAAAGTTCTGGCTTGCCTCCTGTCCTAGTCATCAGATCGCAGCTCAGACTCTTGCGGACTGCAGTCTTCACACGGCTAAAATAAACCCACCTAACAGATGTGTGAAGAAGAGGCTCAGCTCACAATATGAAAAGCTCCACTCTCTGCTTAAGCACTTTTCTTACTTTATTTCCTACTGTTGAAGAAATCCTGACATGGCTACTTAGATATCATTTTAATAAACAGGCAATTTGAAGACCTGTCCTTTATCTATCTGTCTGTCTGTCTGTCTGTCTGTCTGTCTGTCCTTCCGTCCATCTGTCCATCCATCTATCTACTTGGATATCATTTTAATAAACAGGCAATTTGAAGACCTGTCCTTTTATCTATCTATCTATCTATCTATCTATCTATCTATCTATCTATCTATCTATCTATCTATCTATCTATCTATCTATCTATCTATCTATCTATCTATCTATCTATCTATCTATCTATCTATCTATCTATCTATCTATCTATCTATCTACCTACCTACCTACCTACCTAGCCACCCACCCAAATCCATCCATCCATCTATCACTTCTCTTATTTTATTCCCCGCTCTTGACGAAATCCTGACATGGCTACTTAGATATCATTTTAATAAACAGGCAATTTGAAGACCTATCTTTTATCTATCTATCTATCTATCTATCTATCTATCTATCTATCTATCTATCTATCTATCTATCTATCATTTATCTATCTATCTATCTATCTATCTATCTATCTATCTATCTATCTATCTATCTATCTATCTACCTACCTACCTAGCCACCCACCCAAATCCATCCATCCATCTATCACTTCTCTTATTTTATTCCCCGCTCTTGACGAAATCCTGACATGGCTACTTAGATATCATTTTAATAAACAGGCAATTTGAAGACCTATCTTTTATCTATCTATCTATCTATCTATCTATCTATCTATCTACAGTGTATCACAAAAGTGAGTACACCCCTCACATTTCTGCAGATATTTAAGTATATCTTTTCATGGGACAACACTGACAAAATGACACTTTGACACAATGAAAAGTAGTCTGTGTGCAGCTTATATAACAGTGTAAATTTATTCTTCCCTCAAAATAACTCAATATACAGCCATTAATGTCTAAACCACCAGCAACAAAAGTGAGTACACCCCTTAGTGAAAGTTCCTGAAGTGTCAATATTTTGTGTGGCCACCATTATTTCCCAGAACTGCCTTAACTCTCCTGGGCATGGAGTTTACCAGAGCTTCACAGGTTGCCACTGGAATGCTTTTCCACTCCTCCATGACGACATCACGGAGCTGGCGGATATTCGAGACTTTGTGCTCCTCCACCTTCCGCTTGAGGATGGCCCAAAGATGTTCTATTGGGTTTAGGTCTGGAGACATGCTTGGCCAGTCCATCACCTTTACCCTCAGCCTCTTCAATAAAGCAGTGGTCGTCTTAGAGGTGTGTTTGGGGTCATTATCATGCTGGAACACTGCCCTGCGACCAAGTTTCCGGAGGGAGGGGATCATGCTCTGCTTCAGTATTTCACAGTACATATTGGAGTTCATGTGTCCCTCAATGAAATGTAACTCCCCAACACCTGCTGCACTCATGCAGCCCCAGACCATGGCATTCCCACCACCATGCTTGACTGTAGGCATGACACACTTATCTTTGTACTCCTCACCTGATTGCCGCCACACATGCTTGAGACCATCTGAACCAAACAAATTAATCTTGGTCTCATCAGACCATAGGACATGGTTCCAGTAATCCATGTCCTTTGTTGACATGTCTTCAGCAAACTGTTTGCGGGCTTTCTTGTGTAGAGACTTCAGAAGAGGCTTCCTTCTGGGGTGACAGCCATGCAGACCAATTTGATGTAGTGTGCGGCGTATGGTCTGAGCACTGACAGGCTGACCCCCCACCTTTTCAATCTCTGCAGCAATGCTGACAGCACTCCTGCGCCTATCTTTCAAAGACAGCAGTTGGATGTGACGCTGAGCACGTGCACTCAGCTTCTTTGGACGACCAACGCGAGGTCTGTTCTGAGTGGACCCTGCTCTTTTAAAACGCTGGATGATCTTGGCCACTGTGCTGCAGCTCAGTTTCAGGGTGTTGGCAATCTTCTTGTAGCCTTGGCCATCTTCATGTAGCGCAACAATTCGTCTTTTTAGATCCTCAGAGAGTTCTTTGCCATGAGGTGCCATGTTGGAACTTTCAGTGACCAGTATGAGAGAGTGTGAGAGCTGTACTACTAAATTGAACACACCTGCTCCCTATGCACACCTGAGACCTAGTAACACTAACAAATCACATGACATTTTGGAGGGAAAATGACAAGCAGTGCTCAATTTGGACATTTAGGGGTGTAGTCTCTTAGGGGTGTACTCACTTTTGTTGCCGGTGGTTTAGACATTAATGGCTGTATATTGAGTTATTTTGAGGGAAGAATAAATTTACACTGTTATATAAGCTGCACACAGACTACTTTTCATTGTGTCAAAGTGTCATTTTGTCAGTGTTGTCCCATGAAAAGATATACTTAAATATCTGCAGAAATGTGAAGGGTGTACTCACTTTTGTGATACACTGTATCTATCTATCTATCTATCTATCTATCTATCATTTATCTATCACTTCTCTTATTTTATTCCTCACCATTGAAGAATCCTGACATTGCTACTTAGATATCATTTTAATAAACAGGCAATTTGAAGACCTATCTTTTATCTATCTATCTATCTATCTATCTATCTATCTATCTATCTATCTATCTATCTGTCTGTCTGTCTGTCTGTCTGTCTGTCTGTCTGTCTGTCTGTCTGTCTGTCCGTCCGTCCGTCCGTCTGTCTGTCTGTCTATCTATCACTTCTCTTATTTTACATCTCATTGTTGAAGGAATCCTGACAGGCTACTTAGATATCATTTTAATAAACAGGCAATTTGAAGACCACACTTTGGAGAAAACAACAAAGGGCAATCAAAATGGAGACGTCAAATGTGATCCCAGGGAAACTCAACAAGCCTAACAGTGAGGTTCCTGACAAAAATGCCATATTCATTCTCACCTTGGAGAATTTGAATTTGTTTAAACTTGACAGCACATAATCCCAAAACAAACCCACCAATCAGAGACAATTCTTAAATACATGTTCACAGACGTCTTCAGTTGATATGCAGTATAACAGCTTTGAATTTGCAGAACATTTGCCCAAACTATGGACATGCAGAATATAGCTAAATGACATCATATGAAATATGTTAACTGCATAGGCCTGGGTCGCAAGCCAAAAAATGGGTCGCAGATAAAAATAATAATGATTATAAACATTTTAACAGAAACATAAACACAAAATGAACTTGTACACAAACGCCCCCTTGTGGTGGCTTTACGTCACATCTTGTAAACCACAGTGGGACCAGATTGCCACCATTTTTATTAATTAAGTACATTTCGTTTTGTGTTTTGTTTTGATGCATTGCTTGTGTTGCTTGGGTCACGGTAAAAATCATGGACAAAATGTGGGCCGCTTGGAAAAAGGTTTGAAAAACCCTGGCATAGGCTATATGGTATATGAACCAATTACTGAGCTCGGGTATTTCAACTACACCAAATGCAAACAGATTTGTATTTGATATTAGACAGTAATTATATACAAACTGCAATGTATATAAAAATGATAACTATGTCAAAGATACACAATGGTTGAATAGCAGAAGGAAAATGTTTATTTAATTAAAAAATCTGCAATGCATTTCTCTCACTGTCTCCTTTGTACCCATGCTTTTTCAGTCAATGGTGACGTTGAAAAATGTCTGAATTTTTTGACTAGACACTTTAAAAGTGAGCAGTCACGGTATATAGCACCACTGACACGGTGCCTTTTTCCTTTAATGTTTATTTCGAATTTAAAGTGGATTATCAAATATACAGCATACTGCAGGTGCTTGTATTTGCTTCGGTTGCAGCATTGCACAGCTGCTGATGTAATGCAATATTGAAGTAAAACCTACTGAAACAGTCACTGTTCTTTGCCGTGAACCCGCTGTGAGACTGCTTTAATACCAAACTATTGGCAATACAGATGTGTGCTGTGTATATCAGCCATAACATTAAAACCACCTCCTTGTTTCTACACTAACTGTCCATCTTATCAGCTCCACTTACCATATACAAGCACTTTGTAGTTCTACAATTACTGACTGTAGTCCATCTATTTCTCTACATACTTTGTTAGCCCCCTTTCATGCTGTTCTTCAATGGTCAGGACCCCCACAGGACCACTACAGAGTAGGTATTATTTGGGTGATGGGTCATTCTCAGCACTGCAGTGACACTGACATGGTGGTGGTGTGTTAGTGTGTGTTGTGCTGGTATGAGTGGATAAGACACAGCAGCGCTGATGAGGTTTTTAAACGCCTCACTGTCACTGCTGGACTAAGAATAGTCCACCAACTAAAAATATCCAGCCAACATCGCCCCGTGGGCAGCATCCTGTGACCACTGATGAAGGTCTAGAAGATGATCAACTCAAACAGCAGCAACAGATGAGCGATCCTTATAGAAGGGATGCCCATACTTTCATGGCTTAAGATCTACTATTTTCAGTCGACAGGTCATCACAATCTGCTTTTTAAAAAGGTTTGCCTCATCATTTTTCAAAAAAGCTTTGTAGCTTTTAAAAATGCACTTCAGTTCCTATATTGATATTCACACTAACCTTATTCTGATGATTTGCACTGAATGGTGTCAGCCAGGTTTATGTGGTCTGCACAATAGCTGCTGATGCCAATTCTCAAGCAGCTTCCGAGTGTTCATCAGTAAGGGTGGACCGATATTTAGATTTAATTATTTTTATGTGGTAAAAGGCTGTTTCACACAAGTAGGTTAATCCAAAAATTGCTGGCTGTTAAATATGTGGCACATTTTTATATGTTTGGATATTTTACCTTAGCCAGCAAGTTCTAAAATTGTCCAGCAGAGGCCCTTGACTTCATATTAATGTCAGGTTGTAGGGTTAAAATTTCTCCGTCAGCTTCTTCCACGTATGAACGAAACAGTCGTCTCTGCAGAGGTCTTGCCCGTTTTTGGCTTCTTTGGGTGTGTTGGAAAACCTAGTGAGCTGCCTTGCTGTCTTACTGCCTACATAGTAAGTCATCGACTTATAAGACAGGTTTATTTGAACGCACTACTTAGCAATTTCATCAGTTTTCGATTACTAAGCTAACACATGTAGCATCATGCCATTCAAACCAATGGGATGGCGTGGCATAACGCGCTAGAATATCAACTAACATCTCCCTCCGTGTACGGAAAACAGTTAAATTCACTGACAAGCCCGAATTTGCAAATAAATGACACTTGTGCAAGTTTATACAAATTAAAAATCAATAATAATTTATTCATGTTTGAAAATAACTCGCTTCTCCGCACCGTCTGCCATGTTTTTTTTATTTTTCTGTGAGAAAAGTTGTGCAGCATTGAATGCAGTGAAGGCAGCTTCAGATGCTCCCTCGTTCTTGAGTCAAAACAGCGTTGAAATTTTAAGATGCCTAACTAGTGAGAATATTAAAGCATCTAGGATTTCGAACAGCCTCCTTCTCGGGAGAGCACGTAGGATGACGTAAAATGCCGTTTATGTAGAGAGCTCACTAGGTTTTCGAACACACCCTTTGTGCTTGGTTGTGCACTCATCTTCACAAACAGTGTAGATTACAAAAGGAAAAATGCAACTGGCTACTGATGAATAAAAACTTTCCAGATTAGCAGTGATTTAGGCGGGCTGAGGTGTAGCTATGGTAACAAACAGCAAATTAAAGAAACAGTGGCCACATTTCATGTCAGTCACGTTGACCTGTTTGAATGAGGCCAGCACTGTGCGATCGACTGGTCGATCGCGATTGAAGTATTGAGCACCCATGCCTTATAGAGTCTGTGTCTCTACGGCGCACAGCTGTTTTGACAGCATATTAGGCTGGTGGTCCTAATGTTTAAGGTCATCTGTGTATGTGTGACACAAGGATATGAAAAACCTGCTGACTGTTGACTTTTTATCTGCAAGTTTCCTATTTTTCATAATATGACAAAGCACATGCAAAATGTCAGCTTCATCATTTATTCTGTGCTACTTTTTTATTACACAAAAAATCTGAGATAAGAGGTTATGTTGCTGCAACAATATTACCACCATCCCTCACTCTCTCTTGTGTGGCAGGTGATGCATGTAAAACAAAGCAATTTACATATTAATATTTCATCCTTTAGTCCATTTCTTGATGCCACAAATAGAGATTTTTACAGAAGACTGGAATCCCCCTTACTCTATCCCGTAAAGTGCACGGGAGAGGAATGTAGGTCATTTAAGATTCACTTGGGTGATCAATCTGCTTTTCTGTCTTCTTATTAAAAACAGAATAAATATATGAAATAATTTAGATTTTACTTCACTTGTGTTTTAAAACAATTAGATTTTTGCATACCAAGGAGTCTGACTAATTGGCACCACTGTTTTTATAGTTGCAAAAAGCACACTCATCAGAAGAGCTGCAAGCCAAGCATAACCACATTTCAATTATTTCTCGTTTTTAACTAAAACAGCATATTTCTAATTATAATACATAGATCATGTTTAAAATGTCATTCGAATGCAAAATGCACTGACGCTTTAAAAGATTTCAAAGCACAACAGGAAAAATTGTGTTAACGAAGTGCATTTCATTTCGAACTATAAAATCTGGGACAGTTATTGTATTTATGTATTTATTTTTACCAGCTGCTGCATACTGTTTAGGATAATGTGCCACTCCTAAGCATGGGTATGCTTTGGACAGGGGGCCGGTTATTATTTCAGGGCAGCACACACTTATACATTTACTTACACCATAGAGAAAAGTAAAAAACACACGGATAACCAACAAGAACACTACAAGTGTATGTAAGAATAAAACCCAGATCTCCAGGACTTAGTTTGTCTTACTTGTCTTTAATAATAAAAATAATTACTGTTTTTACAATGAATTGTGACTAATGAAAGAAGTCAAAATTATGTTAACACTTGAATGGCGGCAATATATATACAGTATATATATACACCGATCAGCCATAACATTAAACCACCCCCTTGTTTCTACATTCACTGTCCATTTTATCAGCTCCACTTACCATATAGAAGCATTTTGTAGTACTACAATTACTGACTGTAGTCCATCTGTTTCTCTACATGCTTTGTTAGCCCCCTTTCATGCTGTTCTTCAATGGTCAGGACCCCCACAGGACCACTACAGAGCAGGTATTATTTAGGTGGTGGATTATTCTCAGCACTGCAGTGACACTGGCATGGTGGTGTTGTGTTAGTGTGTGTTGTGCTGGCATGAGTAGATAAGACACAGCAGTGCTGCTCGAGTTTTTAAATACCGTGTCCACTCACTGTCCACTCTATTAGACACTACTACCTAGTTGGTCAGAGCAGATCGCTCATCTATTGCTGCTGTTAGAGTTTGTCATCTTCTAGACCTTCATCGGTGGTCACAGGATGCTGCCCATGGGGTGCTGTTGGCTGGATATTTTTGGTTGGTGGACTATTCTCAGTCCAGCAGTGACAGTGAGGTGTATAAAAACTCCAGCAGCACAGCTGTGTCTTATCCACTCATACCAGCACAACACACACTAACACACCACCACCATGCACAGTGCTGAGAATGACCCACCACCTAAATAATACCTTCTCTGTGGTGGTCTTGTGGGGGTCCTGACCATTGAAGAACAGGGTGAAAGCAGGCTAAAAAAGTATGCAGAGAAACAGATGAACTACAGTCAGTAATTGTAGAACTACAAAGTGCTTCTATATGGTAAGTGGAGCTGATAAAATGGACAGTGAGTGTAGAAACAAGGGGGTGGTTTTAATGTCATGGCTGATCGGTGTATATTTATATACTACATTACATATAAAAACTATGTCAAAAAAATAGCGTGAACAGTTTTTCTCTTACTGTCCCCTTTGTACCTGTTTTTTTATTTCATGATTTATTTAACACCTGGTTGGTGCAGATTGGTGCTTTAAACATATTAATAAGCAATTTAAGGATTTATTTTGCTGTGTGGTACACACTCTACCAGCTGCACCACAATGCCACCCTGGGCTAATTATTTTTCATTTACAGGAAAACAATCACAGTTGGCTATTTGTAATAGCAGAAAATGATGTGCAATGCCAAAGTTAGAAAACATTGAATTATTATCCTGCAAAAACCTTAATGAGCTAAAAGCCAGACAAACTGAACCATTTATGTCACTGTGTCTGCATCATGCAAGAGGTGGTGAAAATCTTAAGAATTAATGTGGTGGCATAACCTAGGGGTGCATTATTTATTACTGAAACTCTGTCTTGGGATAATAGCCCAGATCTTTCTTTGCTTGATTTAGAAATAAAACAATGTCATTGTTCAAGTTTACTTTGGCTTTTTGCTCATAAGATGATTTAAAAATAACATTTTTAGGGCTTTGGCATTACACAGGCACTTTTGCTAATAAACACATGAAGAACTGTGACTGTTCTTCTTTACCCTCTTCAGTTAACGTTTAAAAGCCATATACTGTATATGAAGAATGTGTATGCATACAAATGTATTCATTTATTTTCATGGATATTCGCAGTAATATAATATTCATTGTGGGTACGATTCACTTGGCGAAAGGTTGGAAACACCCTGGACAGGTTGCTAGTCCATCACAGAGAAGACTTACACACACACACACATTTAAGGTAATTTTAGTAGCTCCAGTTAACCTGAATATGTGGAAGGAAACCGTAGCACCCGTAGGAAACCCACGCGGACACTGTGAGAACTTGCAACTTCACATAGAAAGGATCCACTCCACCTGGGAATCAAATCCAGGACCTTCTCGCAGTGATGTGACAATGCTACCCACTCATAAAGCAATATTTAAGAAAGTGAATCTTGTGTGCATTACCCTTTGCATGGTTTAGCGGTTCATAAGAGAACACTGGAGTACCCTGAAAATACCCATGAAAAAACATCAAGGATTAAGCCCAGGTCCTCAGTAGCCTCAGGTCATATGTTGCTTTGAGGCACCCACTCTTGAAGCTGTGCTACAGAGCCTCACATTTCATATTTTTCTCAATTTAGAGTTTAGTCAGAATAGTGCAAACATCCAGTGAGCAGTAATTCTGAGGTCAAAAATGCCTTGTTGATGAGAAAAGTCAAAGTAGATGGCCATACTGGTTTGCGCTGACAGGATAACATAACTGGTAACATAAATAACCAGTCTTTAACTGTGATAAGCTGTAAGACATCATTATGATGCACCACACATCAAACACTGAGGTGGATAGGCTACACCAGTGGTCCCCAGCCACCGGTCTATGGGTTATTTATTATCGGGCTGCACAGAAAGAACAAATAACTGGAGATCGCTAGAAGAGCAAATACATTTCCAATACTCGGGTGTTATTGTCCCCAAACATCACTAGGTGGGAGCAGCGTCTCGTTGCATCGAAAAAAGCTCAGGATTTACACTAATTTTCATTCTATAGTTATTCTATTTTAAATCCCCCAGTCCGTGAATTTATATCTTATATGAAACCGGTCCGTGGTGCAAAAAAGGTTGGGGACCACTGGGCTACACCAGCAGAAGATTCGATCCTTCAGGTGTCATATTGCCTTAGATGTCAGGCAGTATGTCAGCCATAAGTGGGAATTTAAGGCTATAGTGGGCATAGGCTTTACAAAAAAACCATTGTCTGGTTTGATAAATCTAGATTTTGCTACTACATGGCGGTGGTAGCAGCAAAACATACAGATTTCTTTTTACATCTCTTATTAAAAAGATAGTTGAAGTTGCAGAATTGCTGCTCACTGGATGTTTTGGAGCCTGTTGTGTATAAAACTCAGTCAGTAAATCACCAGGATTTAATAAGACCTATGAGTATATTGTGGCCAAAGTCACTTAGGTCAAGTTTTTTACTACATTTTGATGTTTGATGTAACCGTTTACTAAGGTTCAATTTTATCCACTACGTTTGTGAACTGTGTGTGTGTGCAGTTACTGTTAAAAGTTTACATTTCTTTGCAAGAGACATGTATGTTATTCCAATGGGCCTGGTTTCCATGATCTGTTATTAACAGATACCCATATATCATCTTTGGACCACCTTTATCTCCTCGCGACTGTTGTATCGGCCAAGCACAGGATGTCCGTGCTGGATTTCACACTAATCCACAGCCAAGATACCTGTACTGAATTCTAAGAACGATTTGAGTGTGCAAGACCTTCTCTCTCTAAGCCATAGGTACATTAACACAGCCCACTGGGTTCCCTGTTTCCCCTTGTTAACATCCAAATGTGTTCTTATAAAATCAAGCGTGGCTTATTACATTAGCCCAGGCTTGTTACATTAGCATAACCTCTCAACTGCGGCACTCTTAGCTTGTTTCATAAAACTTGTCAATTCAGGTCTCAGGTCAGTGCCAGTGTGCTGATGTGTTATACAACTTAAATATCTTGCATGGACAGTGTCTTTAAAAAACACACACAGAAAATCACTATTTGCATAGAATCAACGTGCAGATGAAGTATCTGATTTAACCCGTTAATAGCTGGTGCCATTTAGAAACGTGTGTTAGATCCATCACAACTGGTTTGGTTATTGGCTACAAAAAGAAACTTTTAAGAGTAGCAAACTAATCATCCTATTTCACTTAGTTTTGGCACCTATGATTGCTATTCCTTGGGTATGAGGTATGAAAAAGCCTCTATATAAACTCTATATAAAGTATGAGGACACCACTTTATTATTGTATTTAGGTGTTTTAGCCTCACACATCTTGCGGCAACATTGGGGTAGGCCTTTTTCATTTTTCCGAACTGGCTGTGCCCCTTTACACAAAATGAGGTTTATAAAACAAATACTTTGATGAGTTTGGTGTAAAGCACGTGTCAAACTCAAGGCCCTCCACGTCATTTTATGTTGCCCGCGAGAACTTAAAAGACGTATGATTGTCCTAAAATACACTGTAAATTCATACATAAACTGCATCTCCCAGAAGGCATGCTGATTTTGTGATCCGCAAAGTGACCGCATCCCACTAGATGGCAGTGTTTCCACATCAGCGTTTAACTGAGACGGTTTTCCAACAAGTGATGTTGAGAAATATTTACAAATAATCCCAAAATGTACAAGAAGAGAAAATTGAAGCTGAAGGAAGGAAATTTAATGAAAGATGGGAAAGTGAAAACAAGTTTGTGCTTTATGAAGAGAAACCTGTATGTCTCTTGTGTTATGAGGCCGTGTCTGTGTAAATGTAGATTCATTCATTCATTTTCTTATCCGCTTATCCAATTAGGGTCAGTGGGATTGTGCTGGAGCCTATCCCAGCTTTTCAATGGGCGCAAGGCACACAGTAACACCCTGGACAGGACACCAGTCCATTGCAGGGCAGACACACATACACACACACACCCATTCACTTATGGTGCTGGAGCCTATCATAGCCTTTCAATGGGCGCAAGGCACACAGTAACATCCTGGTCAGGACACCAGTCCATCGCAGGGCAGACACACATATACACATACACACCCAGTCACTTACAGGGCAATTCAGTGTCTCCAATTAACCTGACTGCATGTTTTTGGACTGTTGGAGGAAACCGGAGCTCCCGGAGGAAACCCACGCGGACACGGGGAGAACATGCAAACTCTGCAAAGAAAGGACCCGGACCACCCCGCCTGGGGATCGAACCCAGGACCTTCTTGCTGTGAGGCGGCAGTGCTACCCACTAAGCCACCGTGCCGCCCTGTAAATGTAGATATACATTATAAATATGCAGTATCAATTTGGCATTTTGACACCAAACACAGAATTTCGCCTCCAAGAAAAACAACAAATTGTCCAAGACTTAAAAGGCAGACTGCAATCACAGCCTTTGAGGGCCACCATAATGCAGATGTGGCCCTCGGTAAGAATGAGTTTGACACCCCTGGTGTAAAGGAATTCCATTGGCCTCAATCTCATTGAACATCTTTGAGAGGATTTTGCACATCAGTGGCAAGACAGGCTTGGTCAAACAATGTGGCAGGTGTCCACATACCCCTGGCCATATTGTGCCATTCTCCTCTGCATAAAACAAGATTTATAAAGATTTAGCTACCTGAGCGTGGAACCAAATTATATTATTTAGCTTTTAGAAACGAATCTGTACCTAAATTGGTGAAGGCAGTGGTAGCAAATTAGGTTTTGAATCAATGTAGTGTTGCGTGTCCACATACTTTTGTCAAGTTTTATTTCAAATTGGTTTTCCACTTAGGAAAACATTTCTTCAGAGGTACAAATTCTCTTCCATTGCATTTTTGTTCAGATTCATTGGAAGCATCATCTCAATTAGTGCTGATAGGAAATAATGAGATCCTCACATTCTTGTTTAATTGATCATTTAACTTATTAACCGAAGTCTCAGTAGGGCATCGCTGCACTCACGAGAGGAGTCTGGTAAACTTTATTAAAGGCATTAAAATTACATTTGCAATCAAATGGAACAAACACACGAGCTCATATAAACGTGGCGAGATTAGAAGTCATTAAGCGTTTTTGTTACGTTTAGTTTATTTCAAAAACTAACACGCCCGCCGAAGCTGATGTTTGAGCAAGGTTTATACAAGATTAATCATTGCTGTCTTTAATAAAGGAGAATTAGAAACAAGTTTGAGACTTGAGCCCGTGCATCCCAAGCAGTGGCAGCTCGATTTCACATTAATGCTGTTTATTTTGACTGGTGGATGCAACACTGTTCAACAATTAATGATGGCTGTTCAACATTTCTGCTTTGGAAAAATGAATGTATTTTACGAGGGTTCTTCAAAAAGTTTCCGCACTCTTTAAACTCTATTTATTAAGAATTTCAAAAACAAATGACATCACTTTTCTACAGTCACCTTCCAATGCATATTTCCAGCATCGTACCAACCAATGTTTTTGGTTGAGTGTGTAGCCCTTGATGCACCGCTGCTTTCACATCATCATCATCACATGAAAATCTTCTTCCCCTTAAAGCTTCTTTGAGCGTCCAAAAAGGTGGAAATCAGATGGTGCTAAATCCAGACTATAAGCTTTCTCTCAGTCTCTCAGACACGACCAGTTACTACTCCTCCCACTCTCACCATTTCCAACGAAAATATGTGCAGAAGCTTTTTAAAGATCCCTGGTATGTATACATACCTCGTATGTATGTATGCATCACACGAAAATCTTCTTCCCCTTAAAGCTTCTTTGAGCGTCCAAAAAGGAAATCAGATGTCGTTAAATCCAGACTATAAGCTCTCTCTCAGTCTCTCAGACACGACCAATTACTACTCCTCTCACCCTCACTGTTTCCTACCAAAATATACAAGTGCGGAAACTTTTTGAAGATCCCTTGTATTTATGATTACAGTTTGAGAGAACATATGGAACTAAAAGGATGCTCGGGTGGTGCAGTGGTCTAATGCAACTCTCAAATCTCAGCTGAGCTATCCACCTTGTCAGGCATCCAACAGACAATTGGCTGGGTATAAGAGAGGGAGGTCGACTTGGTTACATTTACATTTTCGGCATTTTGCAGACGCTTTTATCCAAAGCGACTTACATTACTGTGACGTATATATTCTAATCAATTGAGGATTAAGGGCCTTGCTCAAGGGCCCAGCAGTGGAGGGGCTTGAACCAGCAACCTTTTGATTACTAGTCCAGTACTGTAACCACTAGGCAGCCTTTGCTAGCTGGTTGAGGCGCCTGCACAAGGTTAATCACAGAGCAGCGTAGTGTCTCTTCGTATGTAATCTATGACACCTCTGGCAGGTGAAAAATAAGTGGTGGCGACTGCACACGTGTCAGAGGTGGGGAGTCTGTGGCTCTTCTCTGTCCAGGCAGGGGTGGTTCAAGCAGCAGAGGTGTTACTGTCAGGCAATTGAGATTGACTTAATAGGGAGGTGGGTTATATGTACAGTATGTCAGACCATGTAATACATCATATAGCAATGTGTTTTAAATATATGGATAAAGGTAAATTATATTGACCATTTATCATTGAAAAATACTATACATTTTATATTATTTGTATTGTTGTAGCCTAGCGGTTAAGGTACTGGACTTGTAAGCAGAGGGTTGCTGGTTCAAACCCCACCACTGCCAGGTTGCCACTGTTGTGCCCTAGAGCATACTGCATACTCATAATTCTACATTAAATAATCTATAGTAATTAGTACATCATCATTATCATTATTACTTTTAGTTCATAATATGCTATTAATTGTTTTGTATGTTTATTTATTAACATGTATTTTTTCCATGATTGTTTGTCCATCCACAAGCAAAATACAATTACCAGGTGGTAAGAGGTGCTGTTAAACACATTTAGAGCTAGATCTTTTTTCAAAGTCAGTAAGTCCATATTCACTGATGCGCAAGCTTTAATGTGCAGTTTAGATGTTTATTCACTGTGTACGAGGTAAAATAAAAATTGTGTCCCTTTCTGTTTTAGGCATGCACAAAAAGGGAGGATTACATTACAAAAAAAAAGTGTAATGTCAGTGCTACTACCATTCGAGTGACTGGAAGTGCTGCTCATTACAAGTTTCTTATAATTTACAGGCAATTAGCTGTAGTACGTTTTGCTCAAAACCAGGTGTAAATTAGTCACAGCAAAGTTGCTGGTAGCAGTTATAGTCCCCCTGGATTCCTGCTGGATTGTGTTACTGGGAGCAGGTCATGATTGGGGTGTTTTATATTTAAGTATGGGTACTTGTCAAATGGAGAAAAAAAATTTATAAACAAATGACTGAATTATGAAATTCTAATGTTTAAAGTCTAAACTGTCCTAAACGTCTAGTGATCACCAGATATCTTTTTCCACAATTTTAAAAGCTTTTGAAGGCCGCTCAGGTCGTCAGTTCGAAACTCAGCTCTGCCATCCGGCCGGGCTGGGCAGCTTTATGAACAACGATTGACTTGTTGTTCATACAGGGTGTTGCATAACTGATGCAGTTATGACCTCTGCTGGCTGATTGATGGCGCCTGCACAGGGTAGAGGAATAATGCCTTGATCAGGGTGTGGCTCTTAGTACACAAAGCTGATCCGCATATGAACTCGCCTCTTGCGGGTGAAAAGATGCAGTTGGCTACTGCACACTTGTCGGAGAGGGCGTGTGACAGTCTTACTCTTCTCAATCAGCATCAGTAAAGAGGTAATTTGATACGACTAGATTGGGAGGAAAATTGGGAAAAATGCTTTTCTCACAGCAAGGAACCTAAATTGTCCTGAATTGTGACATCACAATAAACTAAAATAAAAGGAATAAGTAATAATAATTTAAATGTAGATCAGTTGGATTTAAAGTTTTAGGGTCCCTTAATGCAAACTTTAATTAATATTTTGTATATGTACATTATTCATAGCTGTTTTGCATTTCCATTTGTTACTTGCCGCATTTTTATCACTTACACAAATGAATTATAAAATTATAACATTCTGATAAAAAATTCCCTGTTTTCTTTTTGTAGTTAAATTATGCAGTGTTTAAAAAACACATGAGGATTGGATTAACTGAATTTTCATAAAAGCCATTTAATTTCATTTGAAGTGATGTCACACTACAAGACATGATGTCACACCACATGATGTTTTTATTACAGCACTTTATTTACTGTAATTATTATTGTAAGAGTTGTGTGCATTTTCAAACCTTATAGTGATAAATATGAGGGGTCTTCAAAAAGTTTCCACACTTTTTTTTAACTCTATTTGTTAAGAGTTTCAAAAATAAATGACATCACTTTTCTACAGTCACCTTCTGATGCATTTTTCCCAGCGTCGTACCAACTTTGTAATGCCATCAGCAAAAAATGATTTTAGTTGAGCACATAGCCACTGATGCACCACTGCTTTCACATCATCATCACATGAAACTCTTCTTCCCCCTAAAGCTTCTTTGAGCAGTCCAAATAGGTGGAAATCAGATGGCACTAAGTCCGGACTATAAGCTCTCTCTCAGTCTCTCAGACACGACCAATTACTACTCCTCCCGCCTTCCCTGTTACCAATCAAAATATAAAAGTGCGGAAACTTTTTGAAGATCCCTTGTATGTATAAAGTAATGCCAAAAGCATTCATAAACTGTTCCTGATGTTACTGATTTATTTTCTAAATGTTTATATTTTATACTTCATTTTTTTACGTTTTACGTTTTTACATGACGTTACTGGAGATTTTGCATGTTTACCTTCCAAAAAAACAACACACAAAAAACACACACCAACACTGTTCTGGGATATCTAAATTTAAATCTTGATCTTTGTTCTTCTTTCCTCTTTCCAGGACTACACCATCACTATGTATTTTCAGCAGAGTTGGCGAGACAAGCGACTGGCATACGCAGAGATGGCACTTAATCTGACACTAGACAACCGTGTGGCTGATCAGCTGTGGTTGCCTGACACTTATTTTCTGAACGACAAGAAGTCTTTTCTTCATGGTGTGACGGTGAAGAACCGCATGATCCGGCTCCACCCTGATGGCACAGTTCTGTATGGATTGAGGTACATTTAAAGAAATCACCTGTGCAAATGCTGCTCTGAACACTGCCATAATTAGTATTTGACCCTCATTTCTGCTATCTGCATATTTGTCACAATAAATGGTTTAAATAACTATTGAAGGTGAGAGAAACAGAAAATGTGGTTTCTAGATGATCATTTAATAAAGGTAACAGGTCATACAATACCTATACCACCCATGTAAAAAGGCAATTGCTCCCCCAGCCTAATAATGTGTTGTGCCACCTTTAGTAGCAAACCAAAACTTTTACATTGAGGAATTTTGGCCCACTTTTCCCTGCTAAAAATGCCATGTAAGCGGTGGCCCTGGGGCTAGGCAGACTCCGGCCACTAGGGGTAAACAGCGAGCCAGCAATCAGGCCTAAAGCACAACACCTGTGCACAGGTCTATAAAGAGACAGAGAAGAAGTCAGAACTTGCTGGGTCTTTGTCTCATGTTAAGCAAACACTGGGTTGAGGACTGAGAGCTTTCACTCTCACCCTATATACAGTGGGGTCAAAAAGTATTTAGTCAGCCACTGATTGTGCAGGTTCTCCTACTTAGAAAGATGAGAGAGGTCTGTAATTTTCATCATAGGTACACTTCAACTATGAGAGACAAAATGAGAAAAAAAAATCCAGGAAATCACATTGTAGGATTTTTAAAGAATTTATTTGTAAATTATGGTGGAAAATAAGTATTTGGTCACCCACAAACAAGCAAGATTTCTGGCTCTCACAGACCTGTAACTTCTTCTTTAAGAAGCTCTTCAAGGTCCTGGAGTGACCTAGCCAGTCTCCAGACCTCAACCCCATAGAAAATTTGTGGAGTCCGTGTTGCCCAGCGACAGCCCCAAAACATCACTGCTCTAGAGGAGATCTGCATGTAGGAATGGGCCAAAATAGCAGCTACAGTGTGTGCAAACCTGGTGAAGACTTACAGGAAACGTTTGACCTCTGTCATTGCCAACAAAGGTTATGTTACAAAGTATTGAGTTGAACTTTTGTTATTGACCAAATATTTATTTTCCACCATAATTTACAAATAAATTCTTTAAAAATCCTACAATGTGATTTCCTGGATTTTTTTTTCTCATTCTGTCTCTCATAGTTGAAGTGTACCTATGATGAAAATTACAGACCTCTCTCATCTTTCTAAGTAGGAGAACCTGCACAATCAGTGGCTGACTAAATACTTTTTGGCCCCACTGTATATAGGGTAGTTTTTCAGTCTTTCAATTAAATCTATTGTAGTTCTACTCTTTTATTGGGAAAGCCTTTTGTTTCATCTTTTCCTCGTGAATCTTAAGGTGGCCAGTGTTTTCCCTGGCAGACCTTTGTTCTCAGTTTTTCCTGCTCAAACATTTCCCCAAAACAGGTGTTTTTTGTGTTTTCTTTTTGTATCTTTTTTGAGCTTATTGTTTTTTAACCCACCTGAGTCGAGGCACTTTCTACATTTACATTTACTGCATTTAGCAGACGCTTTTATCCAGAGCGACTTACAGAAGTGCTTCCATAGTAAACATTTCATTTCTCAAGTTTTAGTAAACAACAGCCAAAGAACACAAATCTGCTGAAACCTGTTAGAACCAAAGTGTTTTGTTTTTTTTTGTTTTTTTTTGGAAATGGACAAAAAAAAATGTGTACATAAGTACAAGTCAGCTTAAGGGCTTAGTAAAAAGGTGGGTTTTTAATCGTTTTTTAAAGACAGCAAGAGACTCAGATGTTCGGACAGACAGAGGAAGTTTAAGCATTTGGGTCCTATTCCTAAATAGTCTGGTAGCTCACCCGGTAAAGGCACCTATGTGGTACACAGGGGTTCTGTGTTCAAATCCACCACTGAGCGAGCACCATTACAGCCACATTTGAAAACTTTTACACATAAGCGAACAGTTTGAAGACTCTTAGACAACTCCAGAACCTTCGTGTTTTATTTCAGTTATTAAGAGATGGACTTGCTGTTGTGCTTTGAATCATTGTCTTGTTGCATGAGCTGATTGCATTTGAGCTTCAGATTACAGACTGATGACCAGACATCCTCCTTTACCATTTTTAAAAGCAAAATGTATGTCCCTGTTGAGAATAGCAAGTCATCCAGTCCCTAAAGCAGCAAAGCATCTCTACACAATTACACTACCACCATTAGGCTTAAATGTTGGTAAAATGTTGTAATTGTGAAGTTTTTCCTGTTAGCTTTACACCAAGTAGTGGGATTTGTGTTTTCCAGAATGCTTTAACAAGAACATTATTCCAAAAATCTATCTTTGATTAAATGGGATTTGTATATCATTTTCTGTGTTGTGCTGAAATAGTCTAGGTTTTTTGTGACCACCTGAATGAGTTGGCATTGCATTCTTGAACCATGTTTGGTGTGCTAACAGCTTCTGGGAGATATACCATTGCTCTTTATTTAAAAGTAACCTTTTATCTTTATTAGCGGTATAATATGCTGCTTGTTGAAAGCATTTCACCTACTTCACATTGCTGAAAAGGTTCTACAGTATATAAGAGTTGTTTGGATTCAACAGGGCTGGTAGTAATCAAGCACTGGTGTGTTTAGTCTAAATAAACCCATTTATTTATTCAGTTTGTTTATTCGGTTAAAAGAGTAACTATTTCTCAAACTCATGAGTTCGAATCTTAGCTCTGCTACCGGCAGGCTGGGCACCTACACAAACAATAATTGGCTCGTTGATAGGGTGGGTGCCAGAGGGGAACCCTCATAACTTAACGTAATTTTGACCTGTGCTGACCTCTGCACCTGCACAAAGACAATAGATAATGGGATAAGTGCATGACTCTCCATACACAAAGCAGATCCACATATGAACTCGCCTCGTGCAGGTGAAAAGATGCAGTCAGCTTCTGCACACGTGTCGGAGAAGGGTGTGTGTTAACCACGACTCTCCTCAGTCAGGGGTGGAGGTCAACATCAGTAGAGAGGAAGTGAAATGCAATCTGGTAATCGCATACGACTAGATTGGGAGGGAAATTGGTGAAAACTGGAGGAGAATTAGTGTTTTACATAGAACCAGTTGATGCTGGATAACTATTTTCTTTCAGTAAATGAGATAATCACTCTAAACCTGTATTTTGTGTTTACAATGTCTTTGACTTGCTTTAATTGTTTAAAGATCTGAGACAATACAGTATAAAAACATGCAAGATTAGTAGTAATTAGGAAGGGGGCAAATAATTTTTACAGGACTGTTCATAGATACACAAAAATACCTGGTAATGCTGTAGTTGATTAAATTAAATACTGTTTAATATCAAGTAGTGAGACAGATATGTACAAAAAAAAAGCATCTGGAATGAAATCCTTTTTTGTGCTGATGAGTGCTGATGTCCTTTTTATGGCTTTAGAAACTTTCGATCACAAGAATCACATCTTACTTCACAGTTACAAGCAGCAGGTTGCCATGTCTGTGGAAACTGTTCCATTTTTGGGTGTGTTATTTGGGATCTGCTAGCAGATCACAGCACAGTCAGCACTTGCTGAAAAGAAGGTGATAATGGCTATAAGTGGAGAAAATATCATGTGCCTACTTTCTTTTATCTTTTTCTCTTTTTCAATTGTCATGATTTTATAAGAATTAACTCTTTAAGATAATTATTTTTTCTGTAAGTGCATTTGTTTTGAAATATTAATTTGCAACTAATAATCCAACACATATTCTGATGTGGTATACAGTCATGTGTTTTTACATTTTTCACCTAAACATGAACAAATGAGGCTTAATGTTTCCTAATTAGACAAGTAATATACTAAAATGCATTTTATAATAGAATGTTATGTCAAACACTACATATAATATATATATAATTTTATTTTTTTTTTATTATTATTTCAGTGAGTAAATGTATGGGATTGCCCGAGCTCTGGCACTTTTTACACTGGGATTTTGTGCTACCAAGAGTAAATTTTAATGTCACATTCCCCACCCTCTGTCCAACAACCTGAGTGTATTTAGAACCTTAGATATTGTTTTATGTTCTTGCTCTATGTCCATATTATGCCCAATGAATTAAAATTGCACTAAAAGGATCCCAGTTGAGTTATAGGTATGTCTCAAAGATAATTGAAGAGACTGAATACTTTTGTGAGATTGATGGATAAAAATAGGCATTAATTTGGAGTTGGTCCCCCCCTTTGCAGCTATAACAGCTTCCACTCTTCTGGGAAGGCTTTCTAAAGATTTTAGAGTGTGTCTGTGGTAAATTATGCCCATTCATCCAGAATAGCATTTGTAAGGTCAGGCAATGATGTTAGACGAAAGGGCCTGACTTATAATCTGACTCAATAGTATATCTACATATAGAGCTTACTTAGACTTCTGGCCATGGATAGTATTGTCATCTATGTAATGATCTTGTTGTTGCACCTCACAGCAACCCCATATGCTTTGTTATATCTGCTAAAACTTTGCATCAGAATCTTCTTTGTACCCCCTTAAAACTTGTACCCCCTTAAACCTCCATGCGTACATCTAAAGATGCCACTTTTCTAAAGCACAAGCATTAGTAGTTGCTGCATCCCCTATTTTTTTTCTCTATAGACCAAATAAAATCCGGAGAGGAACGGTTAGAGTGCACTTGGCCGTGCATTAACCTGGGGCTGGCTCGACTCACAAGCCAGCGAGGACACTCTAAGCATCCCACTCAATCAGGCTATCAATAATGAAAGATGACAAACTATTTCCTTTTCCGTGAGGTTCAGGCACAGGTGGTATCAGGCGGGAGAACGAATGAGGACGTGGCTTGGGAGCTTTTTTTCTCCCTGCGGTCTTTGCAAATGGATGAATAGTAATGTGTGTACGAGTACGTGTGTGTGTTGGGGGGGTGAAAGAATTGCTTGCCCTAGCATTAGGAATAGCATCCCAATTGCATTATAGAGATAGTGTATTATTTATTAAATGCAAATAGAAATGACTATTAATATGTAATGGTGTGCTGCTTTTGTAAGAAGATCTTATGAGATATTCTGGGCACAGACTGAAGCTTATAAATGTGCATTTTCAATTAGTACTTTGATAGCGGAATTTCCAACGAAAGGATCCTTTTGTTTCAGAAATCATGGCAGAATTGGAAGAGAGGAAGAAATAAATAGAACAAAAATAAGCTCATACAATAATAAAAGAAAGAAAGGAGAAACAGACTTTGCCTTTGCCGAGCTGCACAGTAAATGAAATAAAAAATTACAGACCTTTACTAATGTTTGTTCCTTGGATACACAGAATAGTCACATTTAGAAATGGTTTAGAGCTAAAAACAAATGTTAATTATAGTTCACTCAGAGTTAAATGCACAGAAGCCGGGGTAATGGCTACATCACTATGTTACGTCTGTGCGCCATTACCTAATTGAACTCACCACTCAGCATTTGCTCTTGTTACGGTTAGTGCTATTGTCTGTAAAGACTAAACATAGCTGCACATTTGTAAATGCCAGGATGTTAAAAGCTAACGGATCACTAGAGTATTTCCATACTGTAAAAGCTGCTAGTGCGGATGTTATTGCACACTGCGCCCCATATCCTCACGGCAAGGTGCCTCAGTGGGTAGCACTGTCGCCTCACAGCAAGGAGGTCCGGGTTTTGATTCCCAGGTGAAGCGGTCCGGGTCCTTTCTGTGTGGAGTTTGAATGCCCTCCCTGGGTCTGCGTCGGTTTCCTCCCACAGTCCAAAGACATAAAAGTGATGTGAATTGGAGATACAAAATTGTCCATGACTGTGTTTGACATTAAAAATTTGAACTAATGAATCTTGTGTAACCAGTAACTACCTGTTTTGTCATGAATGTAACCAAAGCATGTAAAACATGGCATTAAAATACTAATAAATAAATAAATCGTAGCCTAGTGGTTAAGGTACTGGACTAGTAATCAGAAGGCCACTGGTTCAAGCCTCACCACTGCCAGGTTGCTGCTGTTGGGCTCTTGAGCGAGGCCCTTAACTCTCAATTGCTCAGACTGTATACTGTAAGTCCCTTTGGATGAAGGCGTCTGCTAAATGCTGTAAATGTAAATGTATCAGATGTCATCTTTGGGTGGGCAATGCCTACCTTAGCCCAGTCATAGACACTGGCACTCATCTCTGTTTCCTTTTATCTTTATTCCAGCACACTCATAATTCTGTGTGTAAAAATCCCATACACCAAATGAGCTTGAAAGTAAATGCGGTTAAGAGTTTTAACCACAGGTCAAAATCAATGCGCCTGGACGAATGTAACCATGTTGGAGTGTAATTAATACATTTGTCATAACAATTTAAGCAAGACCTACATTTAAATTCATTTTGCTATCACATTACCAAATTGAAATTAAAATGAACCAATTCAATTAATTTTAACCTTGGTTTGATTCAGTTTGGACTGTACAAGGCTTGTGACGAATAGATGAAGGAAGTGAAATTGCATTGGGAAAGCAAAAAAAGCTACAATAAGAAATGCAAGGAAGAAAATGAATGTGGTAGAAGATGCTCAGGTATGCTCTTATCCGTGATGTAATAATGGATAGTAATTTTGACAGTGGTAGCCTAGTGGGTAGAGTTTTGAGCTATCAGTCAGAAGATTGTCAGTTTAAATCCAGGCTCTGCTATGTGGCCACTGTTGGGCCCTTAAGCAAGGCCCTTGAGCCTGTCTGTTCCAGGGGCTCTGACTCCAGCCTCCAAACAAGCTGGGACATGTGAAAAAGAATTTCATGGACTGTATATGCAGAAATGACAAATAAAGGCATTCTTCTTCCTTAAATAAATGTTAGGGGATGTAAAATCAGAGGTGGAAAGAGTACTAAAATATTGTACTCAAGTAAAAGTACTATTACTTTAATGAATTTTTACTTAAGTACGGGTAAAATTACTAGTCTAAAAATCTACTCAAGTAAAAAGTAACTCATTTAAAATGTACTCTTCTGTGTAATGCAAACAGGACAAGTGGATATATCTCACAGTAGTTGTTTTTAATTAAAATATAATAGAAAGAAAACATGTTGATGCAACATTTAAAACATTTAGAGATGTGTAATGTGTCATTTTAGTACAGACCATCCCATAAAACTTTTTCAAACTGTATAACCACTGAAATTGGCATTAATTGTAGATTTTATAGACCAGCCTTCTTTTCATCACCAACAAATACCAAACAACAGTCATACTGCAAATCTCATAACTCAAAACAAGTCACGGTTACAGGTGTTGTGACTTTCACTAAATGACCCAACGAAAACCTTCAAGATGTAAGAGACAAAACTTTGCCATTCTTTGACATCAGACTATGTTATCAAATAACGAAACATCAAACTCCAAACATGTTCAACTTTTAAAAATCACCCTTCCCTCCCTACTCTATACCTAGATTACAGCTCCTTTATTTTAGCACCAGTTTATTTTCCATCGCAGAATTCACTGCAGCAGTTTCCCAGACGCGATTTATTTTGCGTTTTTTTTTACTCAGTAACAGATGTTATTTAAAATGTAGCGAATTACAATTCTTAATACAAAACATACTTAAGTAAAAGTAAAATTACAGGTTGTAAAATCTACTTTAAAAAGTATAAGTACACAAAAAAACTACTTAATTACAGTAACGTGAGTAAATGTAATTTGTTACTTTCCACCTCTGTGTAAAATGATTATAAAGTTTTGGGTGGAAAGTTTTAGACATGGTATGAGCAACATTACAACAAGCAAGCGGTTCTGTTGTAAAGAAATAGCGGCGTACTGTGGTGTTCTTTACTCATGTTCATTGGCTGTGATATATTGTAGATTAGGTCTATAGCATTAAAGAGTGAGAAACATTACCATTTGTCTGGTCACAGGTTGAGAACCAGTATTAAAAGTAAAAACAATAATATATACTTAATTTCACGGACCTTGTTTTTCACAAATCACAGATTTCACAGACTTTTAAAGAAAAGTGCCACATTTCACGGCATTCATTAAATAACATAAATTGAATGATGTCTGTGTTTTTACACACTCCCTTCTGCATCCACATAATCGGTTGGGAGTGTTCCAAACTCAGTTAACTGAGTAGTGTTTTTAGCTGCTTTACAGTTTGACATCTTGAACATTTTGTCTAATAAATTGCTAGTGTAACTGAGCATCTTTAGAGTTTGCTGAGTTTATGAAGAAAGAAATAAACTGTACATAGACAAACTATTGGAAGCATAATACTGTTTTTTAATATTGTTCTTTTGAGGCTCAGCACAGACTACAAAGAGATGATCACGTGTGTAGAGAAGCACACTTTTCCTTTGAATTTGGACTGGTACAATGCTGGGGCCATACGGCGAGTCTCATATACAAAACTAACTAACTGCAGAACGTCCGAACGCACATGTATAAACCGGGTGCTGAATTCTGATCGGCTGAGCTGAATGTCACTCACATATCGCCGCTACAATATTGTAATATAATAATAACAACCTGGCGAGTGCAGCCAATCAGGGGGGGTTGAGTTCATGTCGTGGAGTCCCCCCGCCGCCATGGGCCCCAGTGCACCTGCCCCCCCTGCCTCCCCGGTAGTTACGCCCCTGCTTTGGACTGTGGGAGGAAACCGGAGCCTCCGGAAACTCACACAGACACTGAGAGAACATGCAAACCACTCAGAATGAACCTGGACCACTCCACCTGGGAATCAAACCCAGGCCCTTCTTGCTGTGAGGCGACAGTGCTACCCACTGTGCTGCCTCTGTATCTACTTTTAAATACACTGTAAAATATATCATGACGCAGTTCAACAGGATAGCAGAAGGACATGGGGCATTTCTGTAATGTATATTCATAAATATTTATAGATCCTTATATTTTAATGAGAGCAAAGATGTAGAACTATGTTTGTATTTTCTTTGACATTGAAAAATAATGAAATAATGAACAGAACAACCTAAACAGTTTATTTTTACATATATTATTTCACTAGTTTATTTTAATCATTATAAATGACTTGCTCAGAGGTACTTTAAATAAAACGTTTGATGAACATAATGTGCAGGTCTAGAGTCAGAGTCCGCAACTCCAGCTCTGATTATGTAATGCATTATGCACGTGTAAATATTTGCCATAATGTACAAGCAAGCAGAAGGTCCCAGAAGGTTTTGCAAAAACATCAGGGTTCCCACTAATTCAGCATCGCGAGCTGAGACAAAGCTAGAAACAAAGAGGCTGACAAGACTGGGGTCTCCAGCTGCCATATTAATGGACAAACTTGATGATATCTAGGAGCAAGCAGAGGAATTAATGAAGTGTTAAATGCTGACTTAATATGTCTCCTGACAAAGAAGGCCAAGGATGGGTTTACCAATCGACAGCTGCCAAGTTTCCAGACTAATCTCAGCGGTGCCTCGCAGCAGCTGTAAAGAGTTTAACATTCATGTCTGCAGTTAAATTATACTGTTTTTACATTCATTTACCTTTTTATAGTATAGCATACATTCTGAACTGATTGTATGTATTTGCTCTTGCTCAGTGTTTTAATATGTAAACTCTGTAGCATTGAGGTAATTTTAACTACTTTGAAGCCTAAAAGCATTATTATTATTGATTAATGTGTTATGCAAGAAAATCTGCTTTTTTTTTTTGGCAATGCAGATATACACTGATCAGCCATAACATTAAAACCACCTCCGTGTTTCAACACCCACTGTCCATTTTATCAGCTCCACTTACCATATAGAAGCATTTTGTAGTTCTACAATTACTGACTGTAGTCCATTTGTTTCTCTACATACTTTTTTAGTCTGCTTTCACCATGTTCTTCAATGGTCAGGACCTCCACAGGACCACCACAGAGCAGGTGTTATTTAGGTGGTGGATGATTCTCAGCAGTGCAGTGACACTGACATTGTGGTGTTGTGTTAGTGTGTGTTGTGCTGGTATGAGTGGATCAGACACAGCAGCGCTGTTGGAGTTTTTAAATGCCGTGTCCACTCACTGTCCACTCTATTAGACACTCCTACCTAGTTGGTCCACCTTGTAGATTTAAAGTCAGAGACGATCGCTCATCTATTGCTGCTGTTTGAGTTGGTCATCTTCTAGACCTTCATCAGTGGTCACAGGACGCTGCCTACGGGGCGCTGATGGCTGGATATTTTTGGTTGGTGGACTATTCTCAGTCCAGCAATGACAGTGAGGTGTTTAAAAACTCCATCAGCATTGCTGTGTCTTATCCACTCATACCAGCACAACACACACTAACACACCACCACCATGTCAGTGTCACTGCAGTACTAAGAATGACCCACCACCCAAATAATACCTGCTCTGTAGTGGTCCTGGCAGAGTCCTGACCATTGAGGAACAGCATGAAAGGGGAAACAGATGGACTACAGTCAGTAATTGTAGAACGACAAAGTGCTTCTATATGGTAAGTGGAGCTGATAAAATGGACAATGTGTAGAAACAAGGAGGTGGTTTTAATGTTATGGCTGATCGGTGTATAATGGATGCACAATGAATTACTAAGAAAACAGTCGGGTTTAATTACTGCTATGGTAGCCATGTGGAAGGTTAAAACAGACCATGATTAAAGGATATTTAATAGCCAGAATGTGTATTGGACACATCAGCCATAAAGTTTGATTCTAAATATCTAATCCAATTGTTAAAATCCCTTATGGAATGTAGCATTTAAACACATTTTAAACATTGATTTATAAATTTATTGCAATAACTGCTTAAGTTTATGCAGCTAAAACAAATAATTATATTATAGTAGGTGTGGGTATCTTAGTTATTAGTAAACAGTCATTTATGTAATCCAAGAACATATACATTTAAAGAATGTTATTATTATTACATTGCAAGCAATTCAGCGTTCACAGCCTTGCCCAAGAACCCAACAGTGAAAACTTGGTGATGATGAGACATAAACCAGCGAGCTTCCAATCGATAGTTTAGTCCCTTAACTGCTGAGCTATCGCTGCCCCAAACCTCAATGAATTAGAATCTGCTAGAACATCTCAAGTGCGTCAGCATGTGTGCATGAAAGAACCCCCCCCCCCCCCTCTCTTATGAATCAGCATTTTCAAAGCTTGACTAAAGTTTGTTGCTGATTACATGAGCCAGGGAAAAACAGTTAACAGGGTCTTCTTTTTGCAAGCCAGCTTCTAAGTTCATTGATTTGTAAAGCTTGCCGGACCGTGGAGTGCGTCACAGTAGTTCCTGCGCTACATCTAAACATTCAGACAAGTTCCTTCTCAGCATAAGATGTTAATGATTCAAATGATTGCACTCAAATTTGCCCTTATGTCACTGGCTACACTCAGTCATAACTAGGGCCCTCCTAATTTCACGGGAAAATCTGCATAAATATATTACAAAACTGTTTAAATAATAATTCAGTAATAATAGAGATGATGATAGTGGGAATTTATTTATTTTATTATTTTAACGTCATGGTTTACACACTTCGGTTACATTCATGACAGGGCAGATAATTACTGGTTACACAAGATTCATCAGTTTAAGTTTAATGTCATGGACAATTTTGTATCTCCAATTCACCTCACTTGCATGTCTTTGGACTGTGGGAGAAACCGGAGCTCCCGGAGTAAACTCCACACAGAAAGGACCCAGACTGTTTCACTTGGGAATCCAACCCAGGACCTTCTTGCTATAGAGCAGCAGTGCTACCCACCAAGCCACAATGCTGCTCTGATATTGGGGATAAGTACATGGACACATGAAAATGAATAGCACAGCTGGCAGGGTGCTGTGTTGCTAGACAAATGCTACTAACTTCAGCTGAGGGAAGTGCGTACTTCAAACTCAGCTCAGGGCTGATTCCACTAATTTTCTGGCTCTCTGTGTGTTTATTGTTCGTTGGTTCTGTTTGTTGTTCGTTTGGCTGAAGGTCATCCTTTCTCCTTCTTCTGCTGGCTTTTTTGCAGCTGTTCTTTTGTTGTGGTTTTTCGAAACTTATTCTGGTTTGAGTTTTCCGATGAATAGCATGTCAGCATCAAGTTTTTAGCTGCTGTTGGCTTACTGAGTATCATGCTACTGTTTTAAATACTGAGTGTTTGGTTTGGAACTCACTGGTGGATTGAGAAGCTGGCAGGGTTGCATCTAGCATTTGTTTCTTTGTTTTCTCAGTGGCGTTCACGTGGAGTGCAGTGTTTTTGCTCCAGTGGTGTGGTCTCCTGCCTTTTCTACTCTTGCGTGTGGTCTCCTGCCTTTTCTACTCTTGCTTTGGGCTGCAGCTTTGGTTTGGTTTGGTTTTCTGTAGTGTTCTGCCTTGACTAAGCCTCCTGCAAGAGGGTTCAACTCTTTAACATTGCTTCTGTCCTGAGGCGCTCAACACCCCGTGACAATAATGACTTTGTTTCAAAGCCGATGTTGGGAATTACAGCTTTGAGACATAGACCCTGAGATATAATATTTTTGCAGCATTGTGGTTCAAGTTTGACTTATTTCTCTAATCAAACTGTCTTAAATTTTTCAAGATTACAAAGGTCCCTTTGATTGACAATTAAAAAATTATTTATACATTTTAATCAGTAATTAAGTCAGAAATTAGCTAGGTTTTGTAAGCATGTTGACTAGGGATGTCCCGATCACGTTTTTTTGTTCCCGATACCGATCCCGATTATTAATTTTGATCCCGATCCGATACCGATTCTCAAACCGATACTTGTATTTTCTAGATATTGTCTAGATAAGAACTGGATAATACTGTTCACACAGTGCACACTTCAAGTACATTACAGTTATTCAAATTAATCCAGTGTACATGTTTAACAACTAAATAGCTCTGCAGTGCTGAAGGGAAAAATGCTGCATCCAAGCTATTACTTAATGTTTTTGTATTTTTACAAAATCAATCAAAATGAGTGAGATAATTAGTTTTACTTTCAACTTTACATTCAAAGAAAAAAATGTTTAATGCAGTGATACACTAAAAATGAACAGAAATCTGTGTAGCAGCTTAACTTGAATATAAGAAAAAAAGTTACTTAAAAGCATTACAGTAAAACCTGAATACCAAAATAAAATGGAAAGGCTCTTTTGTTATGAAGGAAAGCCAGTTTTTAAAGTGCTTGTATTGCGACAGTGGTTTGATGGACGTTTGTACACGAAGTGAGTGTGTTTTGACCCTTTAGGCCTTCCATAGAACATGAAATAGCGTTCGGTACCGTAACAGAAGAAGTTAATAAAGTGTTCTGCTCCCGACAATATGTGAATATACCGTGTATTTATTTCTTTATTAAACGAGTGCATCACTACGTTGTTTTGTAAACCGGTGTGATCCTTAACTCACACACACTCTCACACATGAACGCAGCTCTGCTCCCACCGCCTCGTGAAACGCTCACACTGCAGACGTTACACTTCACTGTTGGACTTGTTTTACTTTTCAATTTAAAGTATTTCCACACAGCGGACATGCTGACGTAACACAAAAGATCGGGATTAAGATCGGGTTTAGTAAAGCCGATTCCGATCAATTAAAAAATGCCTTGATCGGCCCCGATCCCGATCTTTGAGATCGGATCGGGACATCCCTAATGTTGACTTAAATTTTTTTTGGCTTTATGTTTGAGGTTCCTTGTAGTGTAAATGTCCACATAATAAATCAATAGGTTTTATTTCTACTACGATTAGGGTCATGACATCAGTCAGTGTGACATGCTTTTAGGGATGTGATGTTTCCGTACCATTTGCAAAGAAGCATCCCCATTATTAAATAACAAAATAATATTATTTAACCTAACTAGATAACAAATTTGGTTACAAATACATTGTTTTCTTATTGTAATTGAGTAGGTGTGAAAGAATTACACAGGACCCAATGATACACTGCAAAGTGTTCTTCAAAAAGTCTCTGCACTTTTTTTTAACTCTATTTATTAATAATTTCAAAAGCAAATGACATCACTTTTTTACATAGTCACCTTTTGATGCATTTTCCCAGCACCGTACCAACTTTTTAATTCCATCAGCAAAAAAACGTTTTTGGTTGAGCATGTAGCCCTTGATGCACCGCTGCTTTCACATCATCATCACATGAAAATCTTCTTCCCCTTAAAGCTTCTTTGAGCGTCCAAAGGTGGAAATCATATGAGGCTAAATCCGGACTATAACCGTCTCTCAGTCTCTCGGACACGACCAGTTACTACTCCTCCCACTCTCACCATTTCCAACCAAAATATAAAAGTTCCTCATAATATTCAACATTAATCAATGCAAATATATGCAGCCAAAATGATTTACACTCTCATATCTGCAATAAATTTCTTATTTGTGTAGGCATACAGTGAGGGCCATAAGCCTGAGACCACTAGTCCTTATTCTAGTATTTTCTTAGATTTTATTAAACATCATATAATCTAAATAACGAGTGAAATAAATTGCAGAATTACATATATTTCAGAATTCCTCAGTATTTGGCACTACTAAGACGCAAACTACATTCGTAAAACTGACCATGTCAAATATTTGTGTCACACTTGGAGCCTTTGTGTGCTCCAGTGTGCCTATGTGCCACACCCCTCTCTCACTGGGAGCACACGCTGTCCTCTGCCACGCCCCAGCTCACGATTGGTTCTCCTGGACTAATTAACTCCAGCTGCTCCTAATTTAAGGAGGCAGCGTCTCCTCAGACTTTGGGAACTATTGGACTACTATTTTGGCTCTGTATGGCTCTGTATGGCTCTGTATGGCTCTGTATGGCTCTGTATGGCTCTGTATGGCTCTGTATGGCTCTGTATGGCTCTGTATGGCTCTGTATGGCTCTGTATGGCTCTGTATGGCTCTGTATGGCTCTTCAGGTTAAGTCATGTTTCTAAGGTCATGTTCCTTGCTATTGTTCCTAGCTCCAGGTTGTTCCTAGCTCCAGGTTGTTCCTAGCTCCAGGTTGTTCCTAGCTCCAGTGTTTAGCTCTCATTACTGGCTATGTCACTAGCTCTTGTGTTTAGCTCTCGTTACTGGCTATGTCACTAGCTCTTGTGTTTAGCTCTCATTACTGGCTATGTCACTAGCTCTTGTGTTTAGCTCTCGTTACTGGCTATGTCACTAGCTCTTGTGTTTAGCTCTCATTACTGGCTATGTCACTAGCTCTTGTGTTTAGCTCTCGTTACTGGCTATGTCACTAGCTCTTGTGTTTAGCTCTCGTTACTGGCTATGTCACTAGCTCTTGTGTTTAGCTCTCGTTACTGGCTATGTCACTAGCTCTTGTGTTTAGCTCTCGTTACTGGCTATGTCACTAGCTCTTGTGTTTAGCTCTCGTTACTGGCTATGTCACTAGCTCTTGTGTTTAGCTCTCGTTACTGGCTATGTCACTAGCTCTTGTGTTTAGCTCTCGTTACTGGCTATGTCACTAGCTCTTGTGTTTAGCTCTCGTTACTGGCTATGTCACTAGCACTTCTGTTTAGCTCTCGTTACTGGCTATGTTACTAGCTCTTGTGTTTAGCTCTCGTTACTGGCTATGTTACTAGCTCTTGTGTTTAGCTCTCATTACTGGCTATGTCACTAGCTCTTGTGTTTAGCTCTCGTTACTGGCTATGTCACTAGCTCTTGTGTTTAGCTCTCGTTACTGGCTATGTCACTAGCACTTGTGTTTAGCTCTCGTTACTGGCTATGTCACTAGCTCTTGTGTTTAGCTCTCGTTACTGGCTATGTCACTAGCTCTTGTGTTTAGCTCTCGTTACTGGCTATGTTACTAGCTCTTGTGTTTAGCTCTCGTTACTGGCTATGTTACTAGCTCTTGTGTTTAGCTCTCGTTACTGGCTATGTCACTAGCTCTTGTGTTTAGCTCTCGTTACTGGCTATGTCACTAGCTCTTGTGTTTAGCTCTCGTTACTGGCTATGTCACTAGCACTTCTGTTTAGCTCTCGTTACTGGCTATGTTACTAGCTCTTGTGTTTAGCTCTCGTTACTGGCTATGTCACTAGCTCTTGTGTTTAGCTCTCGTTACTGGCTATGTCACTAGCTCTTGTGTTTAGCTCTCGTTACTGGCTATGTCACTAGCACTTCTGTTTAGCTCTCGTTACTGGCTATGTTACTAGCTCTTGTGTTTAGCTCTCGTTACTGGCTATGTTACTAGCTCTTGTGTTTAGCTCTCGTTACTGGCTATGTTACTAGCACTTGTGTTTAGCTCTCGTTACTGGCTATGTTACTAGCACTTGTGTTTAGCTCTCGTTACTGGCTATGTTACTAGCACTTGTGTTTAGCTCTCGTTACTGGCTATGTTACTAGCTCTTGTGTTTAGCTCTCGTTACTGGCTATGTTACTAGCACTTGTGTTTAGCTCTCGTTACTGGCTATGTTACTAGCTCTTGTGTTTAGCTCTCGTTACTGGCTATGTTACTAGCACTTGTGTTTAGCTCTCGTTACTGGCTATGTTACTAGCACTTGTGTTTAGCTCTCGTTACTGGCTATGTTACTAGCTCTTGTGTTTAGCTCTCGTTACTGGCTATGTTACTAGCACTTGTGTTTAGCTCTCGTTACTGGCTATGTTACTAGCACTTGTGTTTAGCTCTCGTTACTGGCTATGTTACTAGCACTTGTGTTTAGCTCTCGTTACTGGCTATGTTACTAGCTCTTGTGTTTAGCTCTCGTTACTGGCTATGTTACTAGCACTTGTGTTTAGCTCTCGTTACTGGCTATGTTACTAGCTCTTGTGTTTAGCTCTCGTTACTGGCTATGTTACTAGCACTTGTGTTTAGCTCTCGTTACTGGCTATGTTA
Source organism: Trichomycterus rosablanca (assembly GCF_030014385.1). Taxonomy (NCBI): domain Eukaryota; kingdom Metazoa; phylum Chordata; class Actinopteri; order Siluriformes; family Trichomycteridae; genus Trichomycterus; species Trichomycterus rosablanca. The sequence continues at coordinate 16,263,435 of NC_086003.1, forward strand.
CTAGCACTTGTGTTTAGCTCTCGTTACTGGCTATGTTACTAGCTCTTGTGTTTAGCTCTCGTTACTGGCTATGTTACTAGCACTTGTGTTTAGCTCTCGTTACTGGCTATGTTACTAGCACTTGTGTTTAGCTCTCGTTACTGGCTATGTTACTAGCACTTGTGTTTAGCTCTCGTTACTGGCTATGTTACTAGCACTTGTGTTTAGCTCTCGTTACTGGCTATGTTACTAGCTCTTGTGTTTAGCTCTCGTTACTGGCTATGTTACTAGCTCTTGTGTTTAGCTCTCGTTACTGGCTATGTTACTAGCTCTTGTGTTTAGCTCTCGTTACTGGCTATGTTACTAGCTCTTGTGTTTAGCTCTCGTTACTGGCTATGTTACGAGCACTTGTGTTTAGCTCTCGTTACTGGCTATGTTACTAGCTCTTGTGTTTAGCTCTCGTTACTGGCTATGTTACTAGCTCTTGTGTTTAGCTCTCGTTACTGGCTATGTTACTAGCACTTGTGTTTAGCTCTCGTTACTAGCTATGTTACTAGCTCTTGTGATTAGCTTTTGTTACTAATAAATTCTTAGTTTGTTTGCATCTCTGCGTGTGTGTCCGCCCCTTCTGTCTCGCCTCTTAGCCCCGTTCGTGACAATTTGGACAATAGTCTAAATTCCTTGAGTCTTATCCTTTCCTTTGAAGCACACAGCCAGACAAAACAAGTGGAATTGATCTACTAATTAAAAACTTGTTTAATTCTGCAGTAATTATTTACACATTACAAAATATGGTCACACCAAATTCTAAGAAATCCAGAAAACTGCAAATTAGGAGCATTTTCATATGTAGTGTGGCAGCTATTGTTAGTTACCTCACAAATGCTTTTGCTGGTCATATGTGGTTAGCATTGTCGTAAACATGGGCTGTAACATTCTTCTTTGTCTTTTAATTATTGTCTTTTAAGTATTTTAATACATTTGGTGCTAGGGTGGCACAGCGGTTAAACACACTAGCACACCAGAGCTGACATCTCAAACTTCCAAGTTTGAATCTCTTCGGCAGGCAGAGCTCCCATACAGACAATGATTGGCTTGTCTCAGGGTGGTAGGTCACGTGGGCGTTCCTCAAAACTGCTGCAATTACGACTTCCGCTGGGTAATCGATGGCACCTGCAGAAATGAGACGGGTGATAATGGAAATCGGTGCGTGGCAGATTTCCATATGAACCCACCTTGTGAAGGTGAAGAGAAGCGGTCAGCTACTAGGGATGTGAGATACACACAGTCCCCCTCAGTCAGAGTGGAGTTGTACCAGAATGATTGTAGCAACCTCTTCATAAAAGAAAATCATATTTGCCGTACATTTGGCTAATGCTTCAGTGCTCTTGTGTTCCACCATGTCCCAGATTTCCTCAAAGCTGATATAACACTGTCTCTCTTTAGGGTGGAGCGCCATTTAGGGACTGACCCAAAATGACTTAAGGGCTGTTCAGGCTTCACTGACAATGCAGCCAAGCAGGAGGCCTGGAGATCCAAACACTTCCAGTCTCTCTGATTTCCCTCAGGGAAGCTGCAGCCCCACTTATTTTTGCTCTCAGGCTTAGTTAAGACCAAGTCTCATGGCTCAAAATCACATCATTTTAACATGCATTATTATTAATGGATTCATATAAAGGAACTGTGGGTTTGAAGTGGCTTTATTACTAGGACATAAATATACAGATGAAGGCAAATGCTTACACTTGTACGGGACACGTATATCATTCTTTCCACTTTTTGCAGTGCATCAGTTCCACTGGCAGTGTATTGTTAGTGTTGTTATTAGTGTTGCTTGATAGTAGGTACAGTGTTGTTGAGTTTAAATGACTCACCTTTTCTTGTTTGAATATACCTCTGGTGGCCAAGTAACTGAATTTTGCATCGTCTGACCACAAAACTGTCATTTTGTTTTTTAAAATGTTTTGTTTGTCCATATGATCAATAACAAATTGTATGTAAGCTTTAAGGAACTTATTTTAAAGCAAGGCCTTTTTTCTTGCCTTGTGTCATTTAGGTTCATTTCCATGTAGGCTTACTTAAGTATGGTCTATGCACTGATGTATGCACTTTCAACTTATGCCAAGTTCACACTACACGACTTTCTGATTTGCCGGGTCGCTGTACAGTTCACACTACACAACTGAATCTTTTACACTCGGGAGTCTTTCAGTCGGTGTATATTTCACACTACACGACTGATCGGTGATAGGGGCTTTCACACTACATGATCCATCACCAACTGGAATCACAGACGAGCTTCTCTGATCTCCCAAACTCGTTTTTTTTTTTTTTTTTTTTTTTTTTTTTTTTTTTTTTTTTTTTATAAATACAAAAACACACGTGAGAAGTGACGAGGGGTTTAATGATACGACGTCCAAAAATGCACGTCAACAAGTAGCGAGCGATCAAAGTGTTTGTGCGCTGATGTGCAGCGTAATATCAGTGAGGAAAAATAAATGAATCTGAGTGGATTTGGCAACACGAACAGTATGGATTGTTCTACGTATAATAAGTTGGAGGTTAATTAAAATTATTGCAATGCAGTGTTGGTGTTATGTTTTGTAGAGAACGATCAAGTCAGAAATACTGTAAAATGTGTGTGTGTGTGTGTGTGCCGGTGTATTCTGACATAAACTATATTATCCCCCTGTCCCACCTGTTTACACTCCTCTCCTGCGTTTCCCCTCACACCGTATCTTGCGTTCTCATTGGCTGTTCGACATAGCACTCACTGCCAGTTGTGCAACTCAGATTCGGATATCTGACATGCTAGAAATCTCGAGCCGGTCGGATCGAGTTGTTGAGTAGTTCACACATAGCGATTGAGAGCCGGGTTTTGATCGCCGAGCGAATGCCGAGTTGCTCCCGAGCCGGCAAATCTAGCGCCAAGTGAAAATCAGGGCAAAAATCGTGTAGTGTGAACCAGGCATTACAGAAAACCGTCTGATCTTAATTTGGTTACAAATGTTAACTTATTGTGGAAATCTGATGCTATATGTAAATAGGCACAAAGAAGTCACCAGCTATAATAACAATATTCACTAACAATTAGGGCTGCAACTAACGATTATTTTAGTAGTCGACTAATCTGACGATTATTTTTTCGATTAGTCGACTAGTCAACGACTATTTATGTCATACCCTCCATCTCTGCCATAACATAACAAAACTCTGTTATGTTATTTAAGTTCCAATATCAAATTAAAATAATGACCCATGAAACAGGAATTTGAAACTTAAGCTTGATAGTTTAATCAAATATATTTGAAACATTAATACACAATCACAATAAAAAAAATCAATTAAATTAAAAAGCTTTGGACAGCATTAGAAGCTGTTATGTTTCAGAAGTTATCACTCTGGAAGTCAAAAACATATATAACATGTGGTTGAGAAACATGTGAATGCTGTCTGTGAGGACCTCAGCCATTTGAGGGGTGCATGAACCTCTTCTCATCCACACTCCATTGCTTAGTGCTATTAATAGAAAGAGCAAAAGAGAAAGCTGTATTAATTATCACAAACTGAAGGCTATGTATCATAGTTTATTACAAATAGTGTACTGGCTATGCCAACTAAACCATAACAGGTTAAATATCTTAACTGAATTATCTGCTGAGCTAACTAGCTATCATTAAGTGGATGAGGCTTATTATTTAGAATAAATGCTCTCATTAACGTGAGCAAAAAATAACGTTAGGCTATAACGTTACTCCTAATAAATCACTGATTAACTATTGCACTTAATGCGTTAGCTTAGCTATCAAACCTAAAAAATAGCGAACTCTTAGGAAGTTTTCCGACAGGTACTCTAACATTAATAAACATTAGCTACAGTACATTGGTTAAAGAATGAAGCGGTGTAAAACCTTACCTGTCCTGAATAACGCTGGTCATCACGGCTGCAGGGTGCTCGCGTTTCAGATGCTCATGCATCACCGTGTTGCTGGCGTGAAACCACAACTCTGCTCTGCAGTGTCTGCATTCAGCTCGTTTCTTTGGTTTATTTTGGCTGAAATGCTCCTGAAATACTTTGGAAAGTTTCGGTCTCTTTATCTTTGCCTCTCTGTCTTCATAAAATCCCCGCTGCGCCATGGAAGCGATGCTGCGCCCCCTGCAGTTCCTTTAGTGCGTTGCAATAATAACGACACGTCGACAATGAAATTACACGTCGACAAATTTTTATAGTCGACGTTATCGATTATGTCGACTAATCGTTGCAGCCTAATCGTTGCAGCCTAATCGTTGAGAATTTCAATTGGTGAAGCTATTCATTCTGCAGAAGAACGGGTGTCAATTTTGGCCCTTATTTAAGGTAGGAGGGGGGCAAATGTTGCACAGGTTGGTCATAGCACATTTCCCTTTGAAATACTGGGTAAAATGGGTTGTTCCAGACATTGTTCTGATGAACAGCGTACTTTGATTAAAAAGTTGATAGTAGAGGGAAAAGACATACAGAGAAGTGCAGCAATGATAGGCTGCTCAGCTAAAATGATCTCAAATGTCTTGAAGTGACAACTAAAACCTGAAAGATGCAGAAGGAAGCGTGGAACTACTGTTCGATTGGATCAAAGAATAGCCAAAATGGCAAAGGTTCAGCCAATGATCACCTCCAGAAAGATCAAGGAACATCTGAAGTTCCCAGTGAGTACAGAAGATGATCAAGTGAAGCCAATTTACCAGCAAGAACTCCTTGCAAAGTCCCGTTGTTAAGATAAAGACACGTCCTGAATGGGTTCAAATCTGCCAAGGAACACATTAACTGGTCCAAAGAGAAATGGCTCAACATTTGTGGACTGGTGAAAGCAAAATTTTATTTTTTTGGTCTAGTGGCCGTAGACAGTATGTCTGACGCCCCTTGAGCACTGAATTCAAGCCAAAGTACACTGTGAAGACAGTAAAGCATGGTGGTACAAAATGATGATATGAGGATGTTTTTCATACCATGGTGTTACGCCTAGTTATCACATACGAGGGATCATGGATCAGTTTAAATATATCAGAATACTTGAGGAGATCATGTTGCCCTATGTCGAGGAAGAAATGCCCTTAAAATGGGTGTTTTAACATGACAATGACCCAAAACATCTTGGTTACAGACAAACAAGACTGAGGTAATAGAGTGACCAGCACAATCCCCTGACCTCAATCCCATAGAGAACTTGTGGGCTGAAATCTGAAACACGTTTTTTTGAGGCAAAACCCAAAATTGCAGAAGAACTGTGGAATGTAGTGTAATCATCCTGGACTGGAATACCTGTTCAGAGGTGCCAGAAGTTGGTCGACTCCATGCAACACAGATCTCGGAAACAATTGTTCTGCCACTAAATATTAGTTATTATTAGTTAAATATTAAAGTAAAGTGAAACCTCAAACATTTTCAGTTTATAGATACATTTTTTGAGTTTTTAAAGAAAAATGCTGGCACTGCTATTTTTTTGAACAGCCTAATATTCATTTTTCTTAACTTTCTGTAAAGGATGAACACAAACTGACTAAATGTTGTTAATGTTTTGATTTAGAATGAAAAGTGTAGTATTTTCAGTGCATTTGCATTTATGGAAATAAAAGTTATTGTAATGATTTTGTGCTTTATTCACTTTTTTAAAATCACTGCTATTTTTTTGAACACTACTGTACCTATCTGTATGTATGTCTGTCTGTCTGTTTTTTTGTCTGTCTGTATGTCTGTCTGTCTATCTATCTATCTACTTATCAATGCAGCTAACTGTCTGTCTGCCTGTCCGTCCGTCTGTCTGTCTGTATATCTATCTGTCTATCTGTTTATCTATCTACATATCTATGTATCTGTCTGTATGTCTGTCTGTAAACCCGTCTGTCTTTCTGCTTGTCCGTATGTCTGTCTGTCTGTCCGTATGTCTGTCTGTCTGTTTGCATGTCTATCTATCTATCTATCTATCTATTGATGTTTCTGTCTGTATGTCTGTCTATCTATCTATCTATCTATTTGTCTGTCTATCTGTCTATCTATCGATGTATCTGTCTGTATGTCTGTCTGTCCGTATGTCTGTCTGTCTATCTATCTGTCTATCTATTGATGTATCTGTCAGTCTGTGTCTCTATCTATCTATCTATCTATCTTTCTGTCTATCTATCCATCTGTCTATCTCTCTGTCTATCTATCGATGTATCTGTCTATCTATCTATCTATCTATCTATCTATCTTTCTGTCTATCTATCCATCTGTCTATCTATCTGTCTATCTATCGATGTATCTGTCTATCTGTCTATCTATCTATCCGTCTGCCTGTCTGTCTATCTATATATCTATCTTTCTATCTATTGATCTATCTGTCTTTCTGTTCTTTAAAGACCTGTTTTAAGCAAAAAGCCAGACTTACCTCTTATTACATTAACCCAAGAACATTTTAGCCCATCCAGACAGACTAACCTTGTGTTCCACTTAATTACAATCAATAGGAACTTTCTTAGACCAGGACTAAGAAAAATGGAATCTGAATTTACTTTCTAGTACTAAGCATAACACCACAACTCACTGTACTATACTGTACTGTATCTGAAAACTCCCTAAGAATGCACCATCTCTGACATAACTGAAATTGAATTGAATTTTTTTCCTCCCCATCTAAAACAGCAGCAGCCACCATGATTTAACATTGCCAGTGTAGTCACAAAAATGTGCAGCGGTGGTAAATATCTCCATGAAGTGCCCATTAATCAATTCCCACCCAGCTCATTTGAATTATGCGATGCAGTCGTTCCAGCTGGACAAGCACACTTTTAAAGCCACACTTTTTAGAGCCATAGGTAGCATATGTACACATGTTATGGCTGTGTATTATTTGAACAGTTTAGCATCTTTTATGTCATGTGTCTATCTTTAGATGAGCTTTCACTTGGGACTACATTTTCATATTTTCTTCTTTGCTGATGTGTGTACAGTATGTCTGTACTGTAATGTACTATACACTGATCAGCCATAACATTAAAACCACCTCCTTGTTTCTACACTCACTGTCCATTTTATCAGCTCCACTTACCATATAGAAGCACTTTGTAGTTCTACAATTACTGACTGTTTCTCTACATACTTTTTTAGCCTGCTTTCACCCTGTTCTTCAATGGTCAGGACCCCCACATGACCACCACAGAGCAGGTATTATTTAGGTGGTGGATCATTCTCAGCACTGCAGTGACACTGACATGGTGGTGGTGTGTTAGCGTGTGTTGTGCTGGTATGAGTGGATCAGACACAGCAGCGCTGCTGGAGTTTTTAAATACCGTGTCCACTTACTGTCCACTCTATTAGACACTCCTACCTAGTTGGTCCACCTTGTAGATGTAAAGTCAGAGACGATCGCTCATCTATTGCTGCTGTTTGAGTTGGTCATCTTCTAGACCTTCATCCGTGGTCACGGGTTGCTGCCCATGGGGAGCTGTTGGCTGGATGTATTTTTGGTTGGTGGACTATTCTCAGTCCAGCAGTGACAGTGAGGTGTTTAAAAACTCCAGCAGCGCTGCTTTGTCTTTTCCACTCATACCAGCACAACACACAGTAACACACCACCACCATGTCAGTGTCACTGCAGTACTAAGAATGATCCACCACCTAAATCATACCTGCTCTGTGGTGGTCCTGGGAGAGTCCTGACCATTAAAGAACAGCTCGAAAGGGGGCTAGAAAGCATGCAGAGAAACAGATGGACTACAGTCAGTAATTGTAGAACTACAAAGTGCTTCTATATGGTAAGTGAAGCCGATAAAATAAACAATGTGTGTAGAAACAAGGAGGTGGTTTTAAAGTGTATCTGTCAGAATTTGTGCCCATTCAATTGAAAGAGCATTTAGGCACTTTAGGAACTTAGGCACTGATGTTGGTCAAACAGGCGATGAAGGTCTCACAATCAGCATTTAAATTCATCTTTAAATTGTTTTGTTCGGGCTCTGTGTAAGGGTTCCAGGTCTGTACTTGAGTTCCTCCACACCAAACTATTCAAATCAAGTGTTTAAGAATCTTGTTTTGTGCAGTATTAAAATCTGAATAATGAAAATATTTCATCAGACAAAGAAAACTTTAGATTCATCTTGTAAATCACTAGATAAACATGCACCCAAGAGAACCTCACTCCGCCTTAATCTTTACAATTTATAGTGGTAGAATGAAATCATTGCAGACTCCCTTGTTAAATGCTGAGCTTTTTATGATACAGTGTTTGCAGAGTGGGAACACAATCTGCTGGTGTATGCAAATGTATTATTATGAATAATGTTTGTGTGACTGTTGAGGAAAAAGAGGGAACTCAGGAATTTTGAGCTGGAGATTGGGGTGGTATAATGGGTGTATGATGCACAATCGTCTACTTGAAGTTTTGTTAGTTTGTTACTTTTATATTTCCGTTCCATTGCATTTTCATAACTTAAGGTTTGTTAGTGTACTGGCTTTATGTTTAGATAAATGTTTATGTTTATACAATATACTTTTTTTTTGTATTATTTTACTACATCTAAATGTTGACACATGCACCAGGAGAAATTCCTTGTACACCTGGTACTTTGCGAATAAATAAAGATTCTGATAAGGGGGCGCAGTGATAAAATACGCTAGCACACCAGAGCTGGGATTTTGAATGCATCGTATCGAATCTCAGCTCTGCCATCCGGCTGGGCTGCGCGTCTACGTGAATAATGTTTGGCTGTTGTTCATCCAAGAAGGGAGCCGGATAGGGACCTCATAACTGATGCAATTACGACCTCTGCTGGCTGATGATGAGTAGAGGAGTAATGCTGATCAGTGTGTGGGTGAAAAGATGCAGTCAGCTACTGCTCATGTGTCGGAGGGGGCATGTGTCAGTTCACTCTCCTCAGTCAAGGCGGGGGTCAGCACCAGTAGAGAGGAAGCATAACGCAATTGGGTAAAAATGTAATGTGCTAAAATTGGGAGAAAAAGGGAGAAAATGTCATCTCAGCAAGAAGGTCTTGTGTTCAATTCCCAGGTGGAGCAGTCTGGGTCCTTTTTTTTTTTTTTTGCATTTTCTCCCCTTTTTCTCTCCTTTTAGCACTTTTTTTGCATCGTGCTTCCTCTCTGTCTATGCCGAACTCTGCCCTGACCGAGGAGATCGAAGCTAACCCATATCCCCTCCGAAACATGAGCAGCAGCCGCCTGCATTTTTTCACCTACACATTGATGAGTGCGGAGAGACACATCTCTTGTGCAGGCGCCTCTAATCAGCCGGCAGAGGTCGTAACTGCACCATTCTGACAGAGAGAAACCCACTTCCGGCCCCTTGTCCCAACCCCCAACTGAACAACCGGCCTATCGTTGTTTATGTAGCCACTCAGCCTCGAGCCAGTAAGGCAGAGCTGGATTCGATACCGTGTATCCGGAATCCAGCTCTGGTTGCAACGCGTGTTTTTACCGCTGCACCACCTGAGCGGCTAGTCTGGGTCCTTTTTGAGTGGAGTTTGCATGTTCTCCCCGTGTCTGCATGGGTTTCCTTTGGGAAGTCCGGTTTCCTCCGACACTCCAAAGACGTGCAAGTGAGGTGAATTGGAGATACGAAATTGTCCATGACTGTTTGACATTAAAAACTTGAACTGATGAATCTCGTTTAACGAGTAACTGCCTGTCCTGTCATGAATGTAACCAAAGTGTAAAACATGACGTTAAAATCCTAATAAATAAATAAATATAATTTTAATAAATATAGGCATTGGTTAATATGTAGGAGAGATTACAATCATGGTATTTCCAGTATTAAGTTTTTTATAGCTTCTATTTAGAGAAACTGTCAATCACAGTATATCTAGCACACATTTTGATATTTTATATTTAAAAAAAATATGAAATATTAGAATGGTCATAACAAAATCAAGCATTGTTTTGTCATGTTAGTGTGTTTCTCTAGCTACGAGGGCATTTAATAGTCATAGCCTAGTTGTGTGTAAGGACAAATGCTTTACACTGTTTTAGCAAATGGAGACTAAAAAGCATGAGATGTAGGTACCGCAGAGACAATATGCTGCTAAACAAGCTTGATTTGCTGTGAACACCCCCCCCCCCCCCCCCCCCTCTCCTCACTCGTCGTTCTTCATACAGCACCCGTCTAGCAATGACTGCATTTCCTTTTCTTTCTCTTGGCTGCCAAACATCACTCAGGGATTCAAATGGCGCAGTCAAGGCTAAGCTATGATTTCCTAAAGGTTACCAAGGTAACGGTAGATCTCTTCTCTCTCTTCCTGCCCCTCCCTCACTTACACTCCTTTCTTCTTGTTGTGTTTTGTTTCTAGAATAACCACAACAGCTGCATGTATGATGGATCTGAGGCGATACCCCCTGGACGAGCAGAACTGCACCCTGGAGATTGAGAGCTGTACGCGGACCGGTTACGCACATACGTATACACAAACACACTGATGCACATTCACTCCACAGGCTGTTCGGCATCTTCAGCGGGCTCGGGAGTTGCATCGTTTTCGATCAGTACCATCCATATGCCCATTACACATTCCCTTCAAATTAGCATTTTTTTTCAGGACGCAAAATGCTCGCTGAGTTTGTTCCGTGCTGAGAATGGAAAATTTTGCATATAAATAATGTACTGTATATTTCTCCAATTGCATAGATTTCAATGTACAAGCAGAAGAAATGGCTGCGACAGCATTGCACCTTACATTATCAAACAGTAGCTACAGCAACAGAGAGTAAAACAAGATGTCCAGCTGCTCTTTTGTAATCGTTTTGTAATTTAAACAATGCAGAGGATGATTTAGCACTAAGGAGGCAAATGCACTGAACAATAGGGTAAAATGTTAACTGTGCTTCTAAAACATATCTGGAGTTAAGTTAGTTTAAAATACACTGATCAGGCATAGCATTATGACCACCTTCCTAATATTGTGTTGGTCCCTTTTTGCTGCCAAAACAGCCCTGACCCGTCGAAGCATGGACTCCACTAGAGCCCTGAAGGTGTGCTGTGGTATCTGGCACCAAGACTCCTGTAAGTTGTGAGGTGGGGCCTCCATGGATCGGACTTGTTTGTCCAGCACGTCCCACAGATGCTCGATTGGATTCAGATCTGGGGAATTTGGAGGCCAAGTCAACACCTCAAACTCATTGTTGTGCTCCTCAAACCATTCCTGAACCATTTTTGCTTTGTGGCAGGGCGCATTATCCTGCCGAAAGAGGCCACAGCCGTCAGGCAATAAAGGGTCTGCAACAATGCTTAGGTAGGTGGTACGTGTCAAAGTAACATCCATATGAATGGCAGGACCCAAGATTTCCCAGCAGAACATTGCCCAAAGCATCACACTGCCTCCGCCGGCTTGCCTTCTTCCCATAGTGCATCCCGGTGCCATGGTTCCCCAGGTAAGCGACGCACAGACCAGGAACACTACACAAGAGCTGCAGTTTTGGAGATGCTCAGACCCAGTCCTCTAGCCATCACAATTCAGCTCTTGTCAAACTCGCTCAAATCCTTACGCTCGCCCATTTTTCCTGCTTCTAACACATCAACTTTGAGAATAAAATGTTCACCTGCTGCCTAATATATCCCACCCACTAACAGGTGCTGTGATAAAGAGATAATCAGTGTTATTCACTTCACCTGTCAGTGGTCATAATGTTATGCCTAGTAGGTGTATGTGTGGCACCTGACTAGCGAACGATCACTAATAATGGGTTGGTCCACCTTTTTGATTAATTACAGCAAGCAGACATTGGAGAAGAGATGCCACAATGTGAACATCCTCAGTACAAAACTTAACCCATGCCCGCTGCAGAAGCTCCGTTAGTTGGTGAACATTTCCCTAACTTGTTCAATGGGGTTGCAGTCAGGTGAGTTTGGGGGCCAGTATGGAGAATTCATTGTCATGTTCCTCCAACCATTCCAACCATCGCATTGTTGTCGGGTCAGCCAACAGGTCCCTGTAGCGTTCACCATATAATGATTGTAGTACAATGACTAACGGTCCTAGGGCATACCAACATAATGCTCCCTAGACCATCACACCACCACAACCGGCTTGTAGCACTCAAACGTTACATTACCACTTTATAATAACAGCACACACGCGGCCGGGGAAGATCTAACCAGACAGAACTTTCAAAAACCGACATGTGGGAAAGCTGGCATCTTCTAACTGAGCTCCATTGAAGGTCACTGAGATTGTATGGCTGCAGGCATGATTTATGCATGGTAGCAGTTGGTATAGCTGAAATAGCCAAACCCTAAAGATTTAATGGATTCAATCTATTTATAGGTATGACATCCAAGCAGGGATATTTTCCAAAATCAAATGTATCTTTTAAGTGATGTCAAAAATGCTTTACCCGTGCTTCGTTTGGGATTTTGGATCCACTTCTAAAAAGAAGATTGAGAGTTACCATGTATGCAGCTTATCTGTTTGATGGTGTGACACAGTCCAGACAGACCTAGTGTTAGAAGACATGATCATTACGTATGTTTACACCAGGCAGCTTGTAACTGTAGGATTGTCCACCCAGCCTCTGGGAGTTCATTGCTGGTATTAAATACTTGGAGAGGATTTTAACTTAGAAGGTAAGGGACAGTACTGGAAAATTGAGGGAAGACTGAGCATGCTCCTTGTGTTTAATGAGGTACACTTTATGATTGACTGGTGAAACTCACTAGGCACCTGGCCATTCTTTATTATAACCCCAAATCAGAAAACGTTGGGACAGTATGGAAAATGCAAATAAAATAAAAATGCAGTGTTTCTTACATTTACTTTGACTTTTATTTGATTGCAGACAGTTTTAACCCAATATATTTCATGTGTCTGCTCGACTACATTTCATTTTTTAATGTACCTCAGTTCCTGCATTTTAGGCCTGCAACACATTCCAAAAAAAGTGCGGACGGGGGCAATTTAGGGCTAGTAATGAGGTGAAAAAACTAAATAATGATGTGATTCCAAACAGGTGATGTCAACAGGTGATTGTAATCATGGTTTGGTACAAAAGCAGCATCCAGGAAAGGCTGAGTCTTTGATGAGCAAACATGATCAGACGATCTCCAGTTTGTCAACAAATGTGTGAGAAAATGATTGAGATGTTTAAAAACAATGAACCTCAAAAAAAGATTGGAAGTGATTTGCATATTTATCCCGCTACAGTGCATAATATCATTAAACGATTCAAAGAATCGGGAGGAATTTCAGTGCATAAAGGCCAAGGGTGCAAGCTTATGCTGAACAGCCGTGACCTTCAATCCCTCAGATGGCACTGCATCAAGAACCACCACTCAACAATAGCTGATTTTTCAGGGACGTCCATGCATTTTTCAACAAGACAATGCAAAACCACATGCTGCACACATTACAAAGGCATGACTGTGGAGGAAGAGGGTACGGGTACTGGACTGGCCTGCCTACAGTCCTGACCTGTCCCAAATAGAGAATGTGTGGTATATTTTAAAACGAAAAATGCGACAATGACGACCCCGTACTGTTGCACATCTTAAGACGTGTTTGCAGGAAGAATGGGACAAAATAAAATCTAAAACATTAAATCACTTGGTATCCTCGGTGCTAAAACGAGTGGTAAAAAGGAATGGCAACATTAAAAAGTGGTAAATGCTTTACTGTCCCAACTTTTTTTGGAATGTGTTGCAGGCCTGAAATGCAGGAATGGATGTATAGTAATAAATGAAATGAAGTTGAGCAGATAAAACATGAAATATTTCAGGTTTATCCTGTCTGCAATCAAATAAAAATCAAAGTAAATGTAAAAGAAACTTATTTGCATTTTCCATGCTGTCCCAACTTTTTCTGATTTGGGGTTGTACATAATAAGCACTGAATAATAATAATAATTGTTACTGTTGGTTGGTTGGTTGGTTGGTTGGTTGAGTCCTCTCAAACCTGTATTCAGTAAATCTGGTTAGAGTTCCTGATGTCCAATGCCATCATGCCACACACAGTCCATATGTCCTCAATGCCATAATCCATAAAAGTACACGTCTCCACTTGTTCTGCTGGCAATGCTAAAGACAAGCAGGCTCGATTCACTCCAAACCCTCGATTCTTTGTTTGGACGGATGAGCACCATGTCTTTCCACATTATGAGCCTTACCAGAACCGAGAACACATTGCAATACAAGGCATCATGCCATGCATGTGGGAACAAAGTAAAGCCAAAGCTTAAATCAAAACTGTGTTACAGCCCGAGTTCTAAAGCACTGAACAATACAGCAAAACCAAACCCAAAAAACCCAAGACGCACACGTACTTAATAATTTACAGTTTATCTAATTAAATTCAAACCCAATTTCTCAGAAATGTCCCCCGAAAAAGGACATTTTGTAAAATGCAATTAAAGCAAAAATCTGTCATTTATGAATTATTTTAAAGTATAGATTTTACATTTTGTTGTATCAAATTACCCAATTGTGTTATTGTGTGACTAACACGTGTGCAGTAACCTACTGCATCTTTTCACCTGCACAAGGCGAGTTCATAAGTGCATCAGACTCGTCCACGGAGAGCCACGTCTCTGTGCAGGCGCCATCAATCAGCCAGCAAAGGTCGTAATTGCATCAGTTATGAGGAATCCCCTCCAGCACCCTCCATACGAACAAGCCGATCATTGTTCGTGTATAGGCGACCAGCCTGCCAGTAGCAGATCTGAGATTCGAACTAACAAGTTTAAGAAGTCAGCTCTGGTGTGCTAGCATGGTTTACCGCTGTGGCACCTGAGTGCTTGGCATGTTTACCATCGTTACATCACCTGTATTTTAATCATTGGGAACTGATGATACTAATTGTTGCAGTTTTTGAAGTGGGATTTTTGCTTCTTTTAAGATTTCAGAAGCATGTGGTTCCATTTGTCTAATTTTCCTGACAAAATACTTTTTCACTAGGAGACAAATCTGGACTGCAGACAGGCCAGTCAAGCACACACACTCTGTGTCTACTGAGCCATACAGTTATAGTATGTACAGAATAACAGTCTGGCATTGTATTGTTGAAATAACAATGGACTTCCTGGGAAAAGACATCTCATTGATAGCAGCATATGTCTGTAAGATCCAATATATCAGTTGTACCTTCACACACATGCAAATCATGGGAGAAAACATGATTGTGTCCCTATGATAAAACAGCTGATGTTAATCAGTGTGTTTTTTTTATCAATTCTAACATTTTCAGAATCCATGAAAGCAGCCCTTTATGACCCTACGCTTTTCTGCTGGGCTCAGCTTTAAATAACAGTATATATAATTTTTGGATTTACTACCCATACCATCTCGTAAAATGCACTTTGTCATCTTCTAAAATAAATTCATTTTCTGCCGGGATGCTTAAGAGAGAGATCTCCGGTGAAGAAAACGAGCTGGGCTGTAGACACTCAACCCTGGCATAAAGGCAAAATGATTAAATAGGGATGAATTCTAATCCAGGCAGGGAAATGATATGACCCCTGACAGAGCACTCTATTACTCATGGTGTGAAAGGCATAATTAAAATATAAAATACATCCTCGCCATACCGAGGCCAAGGCATATACGGTTTCTAGGAGTTCCAGAAGATCATCATAAATGCTCCAGTGAGGCATAAATGAGCATGCAGGTCGATTTGCCAGGCAGAGGAAGTAAATATCGCTGTGGTTTATGGCTAATGTTCTTCTGATTCCAATTTGGATGTGTAGATACCTTGTTATATGTAGGTACACCACAGGGTCAAAAGTCTGTGGACACTCTTTATAACTGGATTGCACTAGTTCAACCACACCCATTGCCAACTGGTGTATAAAATAAAACATACAGCCATTAAATCTTTACAGATTCACATTTGGAATTAACAGGGTCACACATTCTTGATTTTCAAAATGGCATTGATCAAAAGCTGTGATCATTAACCGTACACATTGTGGACCAAAAACATGAAATCATTTTTGAAATGATTGTATGAATCGAATTCCATAGCACGGAACCTTATAATGCCAAAGGCAAGCATAAAGCACAACCACATCTGGACTCTGTAGTGATGATTTACACATAATAATCTAGCAGTGTAAAAGATTTATAAGAAAGTTGCATAGTTGGTAAGTTTGAAGTGGCAGAAACTATTACAGTTAAAGACGTGAGGGCATTTTTTACCTGCATGTTCATTTAAAATCATACATTTCGATTATTTAGATTAGATTCAACTTTATTGTCATTGTGCAGAGTATAAGTTCAAAGCCAACGAAATGCAGTAGCATCTAACCAGAAGTGCAAGATAGAGATTATTTACATATATAACAATTAAAGTGCAGCAGTGACAAGTAAAAGTTAATATTTTATCCTCAAAGTTGATGTGTTAGAAGCAGGAAAAATGGGCGAGCGTAAGGATTTCAGCATGTTGACAAGGGCCAAAGTGTGATGGCTAGACGACTGGGTCAGATCATCTCCAAAACTGCAGCTCTTGTGGGGTGTTTTTGGTCTGCAGTGGTCAGTATCTATCAAAAGTGGTCCAAGGAAGGAGCAGTGGTAAATCGGCGACAGGACTCATCGATGCACTCGGGGAGCGAAGGCTGGCCCATGTGGTCCGATCCAACAGACGAGCTACTGTAGCTCAGATTGCTGAAGAAGTTAATGCTGGTTCTGATAGAAAGGTGTCAGAATACACAGTGCAGTCTTTTACCGCTGCGCCACCTGAGCGGCCCGTACCAACTTTTTAATGTCATCAGCATTGAGTGTGTAGCCACTGATGCACCGCTGCTTTCACATCATCATCACATGAAAATCTTCTTCCCCTTAAAGCTTCTTTGAGCGTCCAAAAAGGTGGAAATCAGATGGTGCTATATCCGGAATATAAACCTCTGTCTCTCAGACACAACCAATTACTACTCCTCCCGCCCTCACCGTGTCCAGAAAAGTTTTGAAGATCCCTTGTATTTATAGACTGAGTGATAAAAAGTGACTAAAAAGTGACTAAAATACACAGAAATCTATTACAGAAAGGTTAAGATGTGGAGATAATCCAAGACTACTTTAGTTATTTCTTTAAATTCTAATATAAAACATGATAAACAAATATTATTATAAATACATTTGATTATTTCAGAGCTTACAGTGTTTAGTGTATGATAATAACCACAAGTTTGTTGTAAAATGTAGTTTTTTTCTCCTGCAGATGGATACACCACAGACGACATTGTGTTCTTCTGGCAAGGTGGGGACAATGCTGTGACGGGAGTGGATAAACTGGAGCTGCCTCAGTTCTCCATCATGGAGCTGCGTCTTGTGTCTAGAGAAGTGAAATTCACAACAGGTAGACAAAATGCTACACAACTCAAATGATTCAAGCTTGTTCTTACTAGTGCTGCTAAAGTAAGGCTGTGTTTGGGAGGGACATTTTCAACTGTCAAAAACACTTTTAATTTCAAAAAGCCCACATAAACCAGTGCATAGCAATATAAAAACAACATTATATTATCTATAAAGACAAAATTAAAACAAAAGTTACAATTATAATAAAAAGGACACTAACAATTATTTTCTAGCCAGTAAGAGATGGAGCATCAATCATTCAACAGTAGTAAATAAATTTATCTCGACTGTTATAACTTATTTAAATCTGCACAATCAGGAAATCTGTCCTCTGGTGGGTGGTGCAGCAGTGCAATGCGCTAGCCCACCATCGCCCATGGTATCTTGAGCTCTCAAGTTCCAATTTCAGCTGTGCTATTGACCTGGCTGGCCATTAAACAGACACAACTGACTGTGGGTAGGGTAGGGCAACTGGGCTCATCAGAAGCGAGGAGTATGTCTCTTTATGCAATATGTACTTCTGTGTGGGGGTAGAAGGTAGTCTGAGGCGATCCCTGAGCAGGGCAGGGGTGGTGCAAGCAGTAGAGGTATTACAATCAGCGGAACTGGAAATGACTAGCCTGGGACTAGACTGTCGTTTGTGTACACCCTTAGAAAAAGATTCAAGGCCGCTCAGGTGGCGCAGCGGTAAAAACACACGCTGGAACCAGAGCTGGGATCTTGAATATATTGTATTGAATTTCAGCTCTGCCTGCCGGCTAGGCTGAGCGGCCACATGAACAACGATTGGCCTGTTGTTCAGATATGGGCGGGCCTAAGCCGGATGGGGTCTCTCTCTCTCTCATGACTGGTGCAATTACGACCTCTGCTGGCTGATTGATGGCGCCTGCAGGGTGTCTCTTCGTACACAACGCTGAGCTGCACTGCACTCGTCAAAGCGTAGGTGATAAGATGCGTATGGCATGTTGCCCACGTGTCGGAGGGGGCGTGGGTTAGCTTCGTTCTCCTCAATCAGAGCAGGGATCGGCACTGGTGGAGAGGAAGCATGACGCAATCGGGCAATTGGACGTGCTAAAAGGGAGAGAAAGCATTGGAAAAAAAATTTGAAAAGAAAAAAAAACAAACACGATTCAACTATTTCAAAAGAAATCCAGTTATTCTTTATAGATAAAAAGAACAGCATTAATTCATAAACCTTCTCGACCTGTATTCACTTAAAAACCGTACAAAGACATGATGTTTAATATATTTAATGTTTGATTAGTCAACTTTATTTTTGTTTTTTTATTTACCATTGAGCCGAGACCAACCTCAAAACTGTGTACGGCAATGCCTATTTCATTACCATTGTTCAGGTCACAGTCAGGATTGTATAAAATGTTGGGCTGATGGTAGTTACTTATATTAGACATGTTAAATGCAGCAGAAATGTGCAACATAAATAAACCTGAGTGACTTTGAGTCATCTGGCCATAAAGCTAAGCCGTGGTGACTGTCCCTTGACAGAGGTCTGAGGATGGTCTGAGCAAGTCACGATTTGCTGACAGGATGAAAGCTTTTACAAAGGGCACACAGGTATTAGAAATGGACATCAGAGCAATGAAAGAAGGTCAAGTGGTCTATGTTTTTTCCAAGTTCAGATAGTTTTCTTCCTGTGGAAGAGCTGGCAGCAGGACACAGGATGATTCACCTTGCAAAGTCCTGCTAGTAATGTTCTGGTATCAGATACCACATGGCCATGTATCATCAGGTCAGATGTGATTTGCCTGCACGTGGTCCTAATATTTTGGCTCATCAGTGTATGTAAATTACATAAAAATTGCACACTTTTTGACTCTGGCTGGCTCTGTCACTTCACGGCAAGAAGATCCTGGGTTCAGTTCCCAGGTGGAGCAGTCCGGGTCCTTTCTGTGTGGAGTTGCCAGGTTCTCCCCGTGTCTGTGTGGGTTTTCTGTGGGAGCTCCAGTTTCCTCCCACTTATTTAAATCTGCACAATCCAGGATCAGAAATCTGTCTTCTGGTGGGTGGTGCAGCAGTGCAATGCGCTAGCCCACCATCGCTGGTGTCTTGAGCTCTCAAGTTCCAGTCTCAGCTGTGCTATCGACCTGGCAGGCCATCAAACAGACACAATTGACTGTGTCTCTGGGAGGGTAGGGCAGCTGGGCAACTCATAGCTGCTGCTTTCTGTGTGGAGTTGCCAGGTTCTCCCAGTGTCTGTGTTGGTTTCCTCCGTGAGCTCCAGTTTCCTCCCACAGTCCAAAGACATGCAGTCAGGTTAATTGGAAATGCAGAATTGCCCTAGGTGTGTGTGTGTGTGTGTGTGTTTGCCCTGTGATTGACTAGAGCCCTGTCCAGGGTGTTTCCTACCTTTTGCCCAGTAAATTAGACCCACTGCAGCCCTAAATAGAATGAAGCGGTGGTAAATCAGACCTTGAATGAATGAATTTTTTTAATTTAAAACCAACTAAGAGTGCTTCATATACCACGAATGGTACTAGTGGCACAATTTAAGATCCACTGCCTTAGACATGTTAGTGAATTATTTTCAAGCCAATAACAATGCCACTGTTCAACCTTGAGCACATTTTCCATTCTGTCAACAATGAAGATTTAGGGCTACCACCTTAAATTAATTCAGAAAAAGCAACTATTTTAAGTGCTCCTGCCCTTGTGTGCTCTTGTTTATTTATGCTCACCAGGGATGCAACAGAACAAGTAAGGATGCAATATTGTATGCAGAACTGTTTTTCCCAAGAAACCAGACTGGAACATTATTTAGTTGCAGATTAAATGAAATGGTATTTTAACTGTAAATTTAAATGTAAATTTCTAAAGATTAAACACATTCATACACAAGCGCATTAGTCTGTTCTGTAATAAAAGAGTTTTTAAACAACAGTCATATTATTTTGCACTTCATATTGTACCACATGTTTTAATGGTGTCAGATCTGGACTGCAGGCATGCCAGTCTATCGGCTGTACTCTCTGATTACTTAGACATGCAGTTGGTACATGTTATTGTCATGTTAAAATATGTATGCACATCTCTGAAAAACTGTCATGTTAAAAAAGTTAAAACAATGAATAAATCATAACTTCTTACTGTTTTCATGTAAATACAGGTCAACAAAATTACAGCTTTTCTTTTACATACTGTCCCAACTTAAACTGAGGTTTCAGACTGATCATAAGTTAATACAGTGGACATATAACAGAGAAAATATCAGAAAGTCAAAATCACTGTAACATTTTAGGCCTAGTAAAATAAGTAAATCCAAAGTAAATTCAAAAACCCTGCTGAAAAAAAACACAGCAAGTACCAGCGGTTGATCCTGTTGACAAATCTTTAATGTGATTTAAAATTTGGGTGGGTGTGGGGGGTGTTTTAGTCTATTGCACTAGCCCACCACCGCTGATACTTCAAGCTCTTGAGTGTTATGCCGGACATAAAAACACACATGGTTGAGTGAAAGAGTTCAACTGATTTCATTGACGTTGTACAATTGTGATCCCTGCTGTCTGCCCTAGTGGTTGTGTATTCACAGAGTTCATAGCATGTCCCTCCATATGAGGTACGGCTCTCTGTGAGTCTCCACCGTTACGTGGCAGGTGAAAAGATGCAGCGTGCTGTGTCTGAGGTGGCGCGTGATAGTCTCGGCTCTTTTCGGCCAGTGCAGGGGTGGTACAAGCAGCAAGAAAATGGCAATAGAGGAACTGGCAATGATTAAATCATGAGAAATGAGGAAAATTGTGGAAAAAAGAATGAAACTGTTTTAAATGTCAATAAGCATTGCGATAGCTCAAAAACGCCCATGGAGAATTTAACCCTGACATTAATGTGAACCTGTGAGAAAAATATAATCTGTGAGATACACTGATCAGCCATAACATTAAAACCACCTCCTTGTTTCTACACACACTGTCCATTTTATCAGCTCCACTTACCATATAGAAGCACTTTGTAGTTCTACAATTACTAACTGTAGTCCATCTGTTTCTCTGCATGCTTTGTTAGCCCCCTTTCATGCTGTTCTTCAATGGTCAGGACTCTCCCAGGACCACCACAGAGCAGGTATTATTTGGGTGATGGATCATTCTCAGCACTGCAGTGACACTGACATGGTGGTGGTGTGTTAGTGTGTGTTGTGCTGGTATGAATGGATCAGACACAGCAGCGCTGCAGGAGTTTTTAAACACCTCATTGTCACTGCTGGACTGAGAATAGTCCACCAACCAAAAATATATCCAGCCAACAGCACCCTGTGGGCAGCATCCTGTGACCACTGATGAAGGTCTAGAAGATGACCGACTCAAACAGCAGCAATAGATAAGCCATCGTCTCTGACTTTACATCTACAAGGTGGACCAACTAGGTAGGAGTGTCTAATAGAGTGGACAGTGAGTGGTCACGGTATTTAAAAACTCCAGCAGTGCTGCTGTGTCTGATCCACTCATACCAGCACAACACACACTAACACACCAACACCATGTCAGTGTCACTGCAGTGCTGGGAATGATCCACCACCTAAATAATACCTGCTCTGTGGTGGTACTGTGGTGGTCCTGACCATTGAAGAGCAGGATGAAAGCAGGTCAAAAGGGTATATAGAGAAACAGATGGACTACAGTCAGTAATTGTAGAACTCCAAAGTGCTTCTATATGGTAAGTGGAGCTGATAAAATGGACAGTGAAGGTAGAAACAAGAAGGTGGTTTTAATGTTATGACTGATCAGTGTATATGCAATAATACACTGGCAACTTAGTCATGTTAAGTGTAACATACAGTATCATGTACTGTACTGTATTTTGTGTCAATAAGCTGGATTTTTTAACTCTGCATACTTAGGTTTGTATTTATGTGTTCTGGTAGTGGGTCAGAGAAAATAAGAAATTCCATACAAGGTTTATTACAATGCTGTATTCACTATAATCACTTTAACTGCCAACCACTGGTAATAATGGGTAAAAATCATTATAAAGAAAAATGTCTGTGTGCAATTAAATCATTTTAACACTGAAAATATGAGATCTTATATAATGCTTGATGAGTTTAATCAGTAAGAAAGTGTTACTGTCTAAAACTTTTTTTTTATTCAGTCAAGCAAAATACAGAATGTAAATTTGAAGTTCATATTTGAAAAAGTAGAGAGGAGGTGGATCGTGGTGGATCTACAGGATTAACAGGTGTAGATCCAGGATTAACAAATCGTGGTGGATCTACAGGATTAACAGGTGTAGATTCAGGATTAACAAATCGTGGTGGATCTACAGGATTAACAGGTGGTTTAAAGTGGGGTTCCATGTTTTAATTGATGTGGTCCTGCAAGTATGTTTTACACAAGTTAAAAGTGTATAACACAGCCGCTCAGGTGGCGCAGCGGTAAAAACACACACTGGAACACCAGAGCTGGGATCTCGAATACATCGTATCGAGTCTCAGCTCTGCCTGCCGGCCGGACTGAGCAGCCACATGAACAATGATTGGCCTGTTGTTCAGACAGGGGGGAGATATTTAAGCCTGATAAGGACTCTCTCATAACTAATGCAATTACGACCTCTGCTGGCTGATTGATGGCTCCTGCACAGAGACGGGAAAAGAGTGCTGTCTGTACACAGTGCTGATCGGCATTGCACTCGTCAAAGTGTAGGTGACAAAATGCATACGGCTGCTGCCCACGTGTCGGAGGGGGGCGTGGGTTAGCTTCGTTCTCCTCAATCAGAGCGGGGATCGGCATTGGTGGAGAGGAAGCATGACTCAATCGGGCAATTGGACGCGCTAAAGGGGAGAAAATGCATAAATAAAAATATATTTAAAAAAAAAAGTGTCTAACACTGTGTGGCATTTCATACCACATCAAAATTTTAACTTACAGTACTATACTGAAAAATCTGGCAAGTCTCACATTTTCCCAGACTATGTCCCAGACAGTCGTCTTGACCTCTTTCATACAACATCAGAACTGAAATTCAGTATGTTGTATAAGTGTTTTCATGCACTTTTTTTCTTTCTTATATTCCCTGTTGGTAAATTTTAATGGACAAAAAAGGGGGGCAAAATGGAAAAAAAGGCACTGCAGTTTTATCTGACAATTCTCAGAGGGCCACAGGAGCTGCCTGCTGAAAAGAGGCTTTCAGGAAAAATTTGCCACGCTGGCAACTTTTAGCCATGTTTAACTGGAATCAAACCTGTCCCCTGGAAGAAGTTCATTGCTTTGGGGAAATTAAATGCTGTAAGTGAACAGGAGACATAGCCGTTCCTGGGCATCATCAAAATGGGGTCTTTGAAACAGTCCGCTTTTCACTTTATCTTCACTAACGTCTTCTCTTCTACCTCTTTACGCATGTCTAGGCTCTTATCCCAGACTGTCGCTGAGTTTCCGAATTAAGAGAAACATCGGCTACTTCATTCTTCAAACTTACATGCCGTCTATACTGATCACCATTCTCTCCTGGGTGTCCTTCTGGATCAACTACGATGCCTCTGCTGCTCGGGTGGCACTCGGTAAGAACCAACAAAGCACTGTAGTTGTACAATTTCCGTAATACGTCTACATATGACAGGCAAGATTTTAATTAGCTGTGATATTGATCTAAAAACGGTTTATTAAAGCAAAATGATGACTGAGCTCTTGTCTGACACAACAATCATCAATCAGCACAAATTAGTGGTTACCTGCCGCTGCCAAAACTGTCTGAAGCTAGAAGTCCAGGAGAGCATAATTGGAATACTAGCCATACCAATCAGGTTTCCCGCTATTAGTCAATGTGACATCAGGTATTACCCTAAGCTGCAGGTCAAAATGAGGTGAAGGCTGACTTAAAGTGTTTTGGAGAAAGCACATGCTTGCCCCCCCCAGTTTGGTAGCTGTGCAATAGAAAAGGCTCAACTTCCGAACACGTCTGTTTCTATTAATTTTGTACATGGTGTTATAAATATTTTGTGTTACTTCAGTATATTTTATAGCGTTTGTTGTTGTATATCATAATTTATTTGTTCAGTTGTTCAGTTTTATTCCAAGAGTAACAGCTCACTCAGTGTAGCACAAGCTTAGCGGTTAGATTTTAATCATGTGTTATTTTATACATGGTGCTTGAAGGAGTAAAAATAAATTGTTTGCAATTGTTACCATCTAGCAAAAGGGAACAGTAAAACTAGGATGACCATATTTTGGTTTTCAAAATAGAGGACACTTGGCAGGATGGCAGCATGGGCCAGACAGACACCAGCACTGGGTCCTTCATTTAAAAAGTGGACACACGTCGCGCGCTACATTGTGCAAGAGGTTTATAGGCAAAACAAACAAAAAAATAAGATGACTAATTTATAGCCCTGTTTATTTGCAGGTGTAACCACGGTGCTCACTATGACAACCATTAACACCCACCTGCGGGAGACCCTCCCAAAGATCCCCTATGTGAAAGCCATCGACGTCTACCTCATGGGCTGCTTCGTTTTTGTGTTTTTGGCCCTGCTCGAATATGCCTTCGTCAACTATGTGTTTTTTGGACGAGGACCCCAGCAGCAGAAGAAAATCAACGAGCGCCTCAACAAAGCCAACAACGAACGCCCCCGTTATGAGGACAAACGCCTGAGAGAACAGGTTTGCTGACCATTAGGTTACAGTAGAAAAAGAAACGAGCATATCTAAACATAATTGTCCCCCTATTCCCTATTTATCCCCCTATTTATTCCAGTCTATTCCCACTTATGGAATTTGGCTTAGTGGATTAGAGTGGCTACAAAAACTTCACATTTTCATGGTAATACTAATATGCCCACCTGTTGTGCCCATGCTGGCCAGCAGAGGGATGTAGGCACAGGTATTAACACCACTTTATATTAAGTTCAGGTGTTTTATTCAGGTCTATTACTAACAGGTATATACAATTAGGTATATAAAAAAATTATTAACCTTGTTTGGACAAGGCCTCTTCTCTGTGCACCAAGCAATATCCATGATTACATACAGTAGTTTGAAGAAGTTAGTGGCCTGTGTACAGATCATTGACCTTATGAAATACATATCGGATGAACCGGACCTGTAATAATTTACCTGTTTACTTTTATTTAAATGTCTTTTAAATACAGTAATAGTGCATTTACTTCATTAAAAACTTTTGGTAGGCGTTCAGGTGCAAACTAGTCTATTACACTAGCCTAAGACCACTGAGATCCAGGTTATAATATCAGCAGAACTATCAGCCAGCCGGGCATCTACACAGACATGATTGCCTATGTCTAGGGGGTGAGGGGAGTTGCGTGGAGTTGCTGAAGGCCTGCAATGGATTGGCACCCTGTCCAGAGTATTCCTACCTTGCTCCCAGTGTTTCCTGGTGTTACCAGAACAGCAGAAACCAGACCAGGATAAAGCACTTGATGACAATTGCTACTCTACCCACCTCATTAGTACCACACGCTTCTTTTATGTTAAAATGTTAGGGGAAATTTGATTAATTTCTGCATTTTTTATTAGCAAATGCAGAATTAGATCCTTAATTTTCAAATTCCAAAGGGAAATTTTGCTAGCTGCCTTTTGGTGGTAGTGCATTTTGGTTTCGGACAACTATGACATGAGATTAGAAAACATTAAGATTCACATACCTGGTAAGTAAGCTGTCCATCTATGATGTGATGATTTCACTGAAAAGACAAAACCAAACAGTATGTTTAAAAGCATTATTTATATACTCATTTAAACATTAGCCATGTTTATAACAAGCTAAATGGGTCTTAAATGTATTGAATGTTTTTTCTTTTTTCCCCCAATCTTCCTCCCAATCTAGTCATATCCAATTACCCGATAGCATTATGCTTCTTCTTTACTGATGTTGACCTCCACCCCTGACCAAGGAGAGCCGTAAACACCACATGCCCCCTCTGACATATGCGCAGTAGCCGACTGCACCTCTTCGCCTGCATGAGAAAAGTTCATATGGGGCTCAGTTTCACGTATGGAGAGTCACGCACTGATCTCCATTATCCCCTGTCTCTGTGCAGTCGCCTTCGATCAGCCAGCAGAGGTCGTAATTGCATCAGTTATGAGGAATTCCCTATGGCACCCTACCTACAAACGAGCCAATCATTGTTCGTTACAAAATATGTTTTTTACAATATGATATCAGCGACCAATAGAAATAATTTGTTTTATTTGTAGAAAAAAGATGGATTATCAAAGCTCATGGATTGCTGGTGTTTTATTGTTCTTCTTTATGTTTTTTTTTTCACTTTGCAAGGACTCCATGTCAGCACCGTTTCAATCCAACACCCTCAGGTCATACGCACAGCGGAGAAATCTGTATCTCGAAGAACAAAGAAAAGTCGGGGTACATACATTTATATTACATCTCATAATTACCAGACTGCTGATTCAGATCATGCTATGCCGTTAAACTTTTCATTTTATCCTAACAGTGTTTGCTGTATATACTGATCAGCCATAACATTAAAACCACCTCCTTGTTTCTACACACTGTTCATTTTATCAGCTCCACTTATCATACAGAAGCACTTTGTAGTTCTGCAACTACTGACTGTAGTCCATATGTTTATCTGCATGCTTTTTAACCTCCTTTTACTCTGTTCTTCAATGGTCAGGACCCCCACAGAGCAGGTATTATTTAGGTGCTGGATCATTCTCAGCACTGCAGTGACACTGACATGGTGGTGGTGTGTTAGTGTGTGTTGTGCTGGTATGAGTGAATCAGACACAGCAGCACTGCTGGATTTTTTAAATACCGTGTCCACTCACTGTCCACTCTCTTAGACACTCCTACCTACTTGGTCCACCTTGTAGATGTAAAGTCAGAGACGATCGCTCATCTATTGCTGCTGTTTGAGTTGGTCATCTTCTAGACCTTCATCAGTGGTCACAGGACACTGCCCATGGGACGCTGTTGGCTGGATATTTTTGGTTGGTGGACTATTCTCAGTCCAGCAGTGACAGTGAGGTGTTTAAAAACTCCATCAGCGCTGCTGTGTCTGATCCACTCATACCAGCACAACACACACTAACACACCACCACCATGTCAGTGTCACTGCAGTGCTGAGAATGACCCACCACCCAAATAATACCTGCTCTGTAGTGGTCCTGTGGGGGTCCTGACCATTGAAGAACAGAGTACAAGAAGGTTAAGAAAGTATGCAGAGAAACAGATGGACTACAGTCAGTAATTGTAGAACTACAAAGTGCTTCTATATGGTAAGTGGAGCTGATAAAATGGACAGTGAGTGTAGAAACAAGTAGGTGGTTTTAATGTTATGGCTGATCGTGTATGTGGTCATTTCATTTGTATAACAAGTACAGTATGGCTCCGGAGCTCCTTTAGTAACCTCTTTGTCTGATCTCCTCAAGGTGGACGCTTACGGTAACATCCTGCTGACCACCCTGGAGATGAACAACGAGGTGATGCCGTCAGACGTGGGCAGCAGCGTGAGTGACTCGCGCAACTCCGTCATGTCGTTCGACAGCTCGGGCGTGCAATTCCGCAAGCCCATGGGCTCCTCGCGAGACGGCTTCGGCCATCACTCACTGGAGCGCGGCGCCGTGCGCAGCCGCGCCAACTGCCGCCTGCGGAGGCGCTCGTCCAAGCTCAAGCTCAAAATCCCCAATCTGACGGATGTGAGCACCATTGACAAGTGGTCGCGTGTGATTTTTCCCATCATGTTCGGATTTTTCAACCTCATCTACTGGTTGTACTACGTGAATTGACACGCGTCTACCCGGGAATCATGGGCCATATTTTGAGAGCACACACTGAAAATTGGCTTTGATACAATTGGAGAATATGTATACGCATATAGGTACAGTTCATACATATGTATATGCATATTTCTATATCTTATATTTCTATAAACACAACACAAAAATGACTTTTCTGACATAAAAAAATAATTATATAGATTGACTTGAATGTTTAAGAATCATGTGAGAAACATTGGAAGCGTTTGAATTCCTTTAGCTTCTGAAACTATCACATACAAACGAGAAAAATCCCCACGACAGGGTTTGGAACTAAAGACTGCATGATATTTTTGCTAATAGAATGATTGCAAGATATACAAAAAGGACACATTCAAGCATCTTACCGGCTTTTTATTGATTCAGACTGCAAACCTTTCCCAAATCAAGCAGCTCATGAAATTAGTGGTGGCTTGTGTGCTTTGGGTGCAGATCTAGCACCCAACCCCATTCATTGCGCCTCCTGTCCCCTATTGGAGATTACTTTTTCTGATTTGATGCTGTACAGCAACTTCGATTTGTTGATTTTTGTGAAGAAAAAAAAAACTCTTAATTTTAATTTTTCCAAGATATTAAAAGCTCTGGTTTACACTGGACGGCCATTCCGCGTTTGAAAACCACAAAGTCTTGTTTTTAATTCCCTCCATTACATTTTTGCAAGCAATTCCTTGAAGTTTTTTTTTTTTTTTTTTCATTTGGTTGGAAGGATTCTTAAAAATAATGTTCTGGAAGGAGCTTACCTTAAATATAGCATTCTAGAGTTAGCATTGCTAGATAATGAGCCACAGATATGCTTTGTTTGATTTCTTTTTCTTTTGAAGAAAAAAAGAAAACGGCATCGAGTGTACATTTCTTCAGTATCCTCATGGAATATGGTTAGGTAGTATAATTGTACTCTTTATTTATTCTTGTTCTAGTGCAGATCATCTGTTTTGTAGATAAAGTACTCATACACATCGAATACAGCTTTGCGTTGTTGACATTAAGGGACCATGGTAAGCTACAGGTGTTTGTTGGATTGGTTTTGACGTTAGTCCATCATTATATGAAGCATAAAAAGAAAAGAATAATATGTATTTAAACTGAAGGTGGTCATTGTTTTATTATATCTGTTAAATATTTAAGTCAAATGATTGGCCGGTCGCGGCTTGATATTGTATGTAGTAATTCCACTTGTAAACGCTAATGCTCAGAACGATCCATGCACTCTGTTTATTTTTATTTTTTTTTTTTTTTTGGTTCCTCAAAAACGTGCCTGTCTGCAACATTAAGGAGGTGTTCTCAGTCGACCACTGAAGTAAAAGAGGGCTGAACGGCACTCAAACTATGACCTTTCACCTTACTGCGGACCCACCCACAGCCCTGATGTTACACATCTTAGGATTCGATCCCAAAGACTGATGACATCAGCACGATCAGGAAATTACAAACGCTTGTGAGTCTTTATGGGGCAAAATAAGATGTACGCTAAAAGCCATGAACTGAAGAGACAACCAAAAAGGCCTATAACCCATTACTTATCTATTATTTCTCCTCAATATGCTCATCTATTTAGGGTTCCATGTGTCATGTCATGCTGCATGACATCCAGAAGTTTTTTCAGGAAACCTCTGTCCATCTTTAACATCTTCATACCTCTTACACATGACTCCATAGCTTTCAGACGGATTTCAAAGCTGCCCGGTCTTGTAAAAATACCCTCCTTGCAGTGCACCTAAGCAGTGCAACACAGCAAGGTTGGCCCGGTCTTTATGAAGATACAAGTGGGCAGATATGACTTCAAGCGGACCGTCGGCAACGAGGTCCACAGGACCTTCTGCAGACGTGGCAGATTGAGAGCCCTGGAATCTGCAGCAATCCAGGTGGAGGATGTTCTGAGCAGGTCTCAGTCCTCCAAGCCCAGCAGTTTCCTTTGGCTTTAATATCTCACATTATGACACACTATTCCATACAAGAACATGGCTCAGCTAGAACTAAAAACTTAAAGGAAATGAGACAAGAGGAAGGTTAAAATGTTTAGTTCAAGTGGTCTGTTGGGTTAAGTTGTTAGTACTTATGACAAAAAGACTAAGATGCTTGCAGAATTTGATTTATATTCAGTACAACATACCTTGTGTAGCAATGCTGTATGTAAGACTTGTAAATCCACACTCTCAGGCAATGAAACAGTGAGTAAAAGATGGTCTTGGCTGATTGAGCATCAACATAATTTTCTCTGGTGGATAATTTAAATGCATAAGATTATGGGTAGGATTGCAGAACCGATTTGTTCTGTTTGGATGGGATTAGCTTTACATATAGGTGTAAAGTATTATTTTTACTACTTTTGTCAAAATATCTCAATATACAGATAAAGATAGACTAACAAAAACCCCCTTTTACTTCATTTTAGTTTGATTTGCTTAGGAAACCATTCTCAATAGTGCAAATTCTGGAGTCTTCATATCTAAAAGGAAGCATGTCACATCTTACTTGGGACATGATCCATAGCAAAATTTTAATTCAGATAGAATATACGAGGGTTCTTCAAAAAGTTTCCGCACTTTTTAAATTCTATTTATTACAAATGACATCACTTTTCTACACAGTCACCTTCTGATGCATTTTTCCCAGTGTCGTACCAACTTTTTAATGCCATCAGCAAAAATGTTTTTGGTTGAACGTGTAGCCACTGATGCTCCGCTGCTTTCACATCATCATCACATGAATATCTTCTTCACCCTTAAAGCCTCTTTGAGCGGTTCAAAAAGGTGGAAATCAGATGGCGCTAAATCCGGACTATAAGCTCTCTCTCAGTCTCTCAGACACGACCGATTACTACTCCTCCCGCCGCCACCATTTCCAACCGAAATGTAAAAGTGAGGAAACTTTTTGAAGATCCTTCGTACATAAAACCTGGAGTTATTTCTACAGTAAAGTATTTGTAGGTGAAACTGTAATTACGGACTAAAAATATTTAATATGACTAAAATACATACCAGAAACCTTAACTTTTTGGTCAGTATGTTGAAAGATTTGAGACAGAATTTGGAAATTCCCTTAGGCAAATTCTCTTACATCAAGAACAGTCTAAATATTTGTTTGAATTTTCTTGTCTCATATTAGATATACACTCATTTCAAATTTGATACCGGCAACACATTCTCAAAAAGTTTAAAAATGAGCATCACTTGTAACACTTATTAATCATTAATTATCAAAGACTCTGATTGATCCAGTTTACACAAGTCTTTAGCTGTGCAGTGATATCCTGGGCATAATACAATGTACATAAGAAACAGGTCTGGACTCCAGTCAGGCCAGTCCTGCACATGTACTCTTTGATTAGTACATCCATGATGGGGTGGCACGGTGGCTAAGTGGGTAGCAAGAAGGTCCTGGGTTCGATCCCCTGGTGGTTTAGTCCGAGTCCTTTCTGTGTGGAGTTTGCATGTTCTCCCCGTGTCCACGTGGGTTTCCTCCAGTTGCTCTGGTTTCCTCCCAAAGTCCAAAGACATGCGAGTGAGGTGAATTGGAGATACAAAATTGTCCAAGACTGTGTTCTATGTAACCTTGTGAACTGATGAATCTTGTGTAATGAGTAACTACCGTTCCTGTCATGAATGTAACCAAAGTGTAAAACATGACGGTAAAATCCTAATAAACAATAAACAAACAACATCCATGCTGCTGGTACGTGCAGAATATGGATTGGTGTTGACATGGTAAAAATGTCCATGTTTTTGGACTGTGGGGGGAAACCGAAGCTCCCGGAGGAAACCCACACAGACACGGGGAGAACATGCAAACTCCGCACAGAAAGGACCCGAACTGCCCCGCCTGGGGATCAAACCCCAGGCGACAGTGCTACCCACTTAGGCACCGTGCCGCCCCCAAATGCAAACACTTTGACTAAATTTGATGAAGTACCACAATTTTAATTCAGTTATATTTCCAAAACCTACCAAACATGTTTTTGAAAACGGTGTGTTATTGGTAATTTAAAGAGACTTTATTTGTCAGGTAACAACAGAGACTTTTAAAATAATAGTAACTGGTTGATTAGAAAAAGAAAGGGAAAAAATAAAAGTAAATATTTTGATTAAAAACTGCAGAATTTTCAAAGCATAACCCACATAAATAACAATTTTATTTAATTTTCATTAACTACTAACTGCAACATAAACATCTGTATTATCCAAGTATGTATCCTCCATTATCTCTCAAGCTTGTAATGCAAAAAGCTTTTTTGGTTAGGACAGATTAGTACCCAAGCAATCAAAAATGGTAAAAAGAGGTTCTTAGCATCTTATCAACCATAATTATAAAGAACAGAAATAGATACTTAGTTTGGTTAGCTAGCACGTTCTTGTACTGTAGCACCAGCACTCGAGTTGGAGGTAGAAAGCTGATTTGCGGGTGCCATCGACTGTCCTGTGAGATTTGCCTTAATTAGATCACAAAAGCATTTGTACACATGAAGTATATCACAGCAATACAATGCAAAAAAACACACACACAGTGACTAAAATCAAGCCTTAATGGACATAAAATCATTAAAGTCATGGTTAGGCATCGATAGCCAATCAGTAATCAGTTGTAGACTGAGGTCACACTAGATGTTTGGTTGCTGCACACCAGATACTCATTATAGATAGTTGAAATCTGATTTAACGTTGGGATTTACCCAGTAGTAGTGCATACACGTCATGGTATGTATGTGCAAGGCAGATACGAGCAAAAGGTGTGTGTTGTTTAGCAAATCTGATTTGAAACTTTTATGTTAGTGCTGAAATCTTATTTCTAAGACCGATATGCTAGTTTACAGTGGTCGACTGGCCAAATATTCAAATATATGTAGCAAAAAAACGGGATAAAGGTGGTGTTTGTCTTGTGGCATTTCTTGCCAGTTAGATAACCTCTGTATTCATGTTGTTCTATTTTTGTTTATAATATTTTCATTTATGTTCAAAAATAGCTCCATTTTTGTTGATTGCATCCTAATTGAGGACACCTTTGTAACCATGCTGTAGTATAAACGCCACGTGTGTGTTAATATAAAAAGATCTTGATTAGGACTCTCTGTTCTCTATAGTGTGTGATGGAGAGGTAAAACGTTTTGGTTGATCGTGCCTAAAGATGTAAAGAGCAAAACAGTTGTGCTTTCAGATATGTAATGAAAAGGCAACGTGACTTAAAATCTGGTCACGTTTCTAGGAAGTCCACAGACGGCTTACTTCATTTGTTGAAAATGCTATGGAATTGCTCTTGTTTCTGCTTGAGATCCGTTTGGCAGTTCTGTCGTTTTCTGTACCTGAAAAACTGTGAGTTTGAGAGAAGTATCCAGATAACCTTTGCATCTATGGGTCATTTTGCCATTGCAGTGGCGCACAGTGCACCATGCTTATGTCCTAGGCACACTGATGTTGTGGTGCTGTTGTGTGGTGTTATAAACAAGCTATTACACCATTAATGATAACGTCAATGAACACATGACCATATTACTTTTTTTTAAATTGGTGTGTTAAAATCCCATGCTCACTCACTCACTTACTTTCTTAACCGCTTATCCAATAAGGGTCGCGGTGGGGTGCTGGAGCCTATCCCAGCTTTTCAATGGGTGCAAGGCACACAGTAACCCCTCGGACGGGGCGCCAGCCCGGATTCATGTTATTATATCATTAAAACTTAAATTTTATGAGTAACTTAATGAACATGACTGCTCAAATAGCTGATTGACTTAAATAGTATGCTTTTTGATTTAGGTTTCAAAAGTCATGTGACCTGACGTGTCTACAAAACACTGCATTTGTGTTGGTGGTTCATTTAAATTGCAGAGTAACCATATTTGACACAAGTAACACCTCTGACAGGCTTACTTACATGAAGTTAATGAAATGTCAAACTCTGTGTTGCTACCGGTCAGCTGGGCGTGCATAAGCAGATACTGATTGGCCACCGTATGGTAGGGTGGGTCTTCATACGCTGTGTAAGGACCCTGATTGGCGGAAGAGACGCCTGTGCAGAGTGCATGGGCAAGAAGACATGGGCTGTGCATGTGTCGGAAGAGGTGTGTACAGGGACATGCTTTCTTTGGATGCAGTTGGTAGGAAAATGGGGAAAAAATGCATAAAAAAGCCATGTGCTAAATTGCATACTATTGGGGTGCAATTGAAGTAGTGAGAAATATCACTGACGGAAATGCGGCACATTAAAGTTGTTAGTATTTTGTCGGTAACCCGGCAGTTGTATGCAAAATTCTATGTTATATTGGATTTCTAATTAAAAGTACATTTACACATACTCTACAAAGTAAGAAATCAATGTCTGCATAATTGTATGCACAATTAATGTATATTAGCTAAATGTAACATATATTTAATAATAAAACATGACATTGATGCACTTTTGGTAGAGTGAGTGCCACCCATGGACACGTCAATTGGATTCCAATCTCCGTCTACCTGTGGCAAGTTCAGCATGTTGGCACGGTTTGATCTGCATACTCTGCTTTACCTTCCTCTCCCCTAAAATATACAGAGGCAAGCAATTTTTCAAGGTGGCAGCAAACACACTGCAAGCCTAACTAAAAAAGTGATTAGTAAGAAATTAATATATATGAGTAGATGAATAATTAAAGAAGAATTGACTCACATTGTCAGCTTTTTTTCCAAGTTGGGCAGCACTTAGCATTTCAATGGTGGAATGACCCATGGGAGCTTTGTGTCCTGTTTCAGATGGCAAAGCCTTAGCTCTCGTTTAATAAATCATTCCGTGTGGCCGTTGTCGATATCACATAGATTCTACTCCATATTTCTGCAATGACAAACATGCCGGATTGAAACCAGTATTCAAGTGAGGAGAATATCACTGAGACTTATATCAAGGTAGCACTCTGATCACCGAGGTGGTGGTGGTGGCCTTTTTTCAGAATGTTGCAGTGTCTGCATTGGTTCACTGAAGTGTTCTGTGTCTTGTTTAAAAGTGGCTAAGATTTATTTGACTTATATTATCTTTGTTAATATTTGCTTCTATATATAGACATATATGTTTGAGAGATAGTGAGAGAGATATTTATATAATAGATGAGAAAGGAAGAACATGTGAGTGTGTGTGAGATTTATATTATTATCAGGGATGGGGCGGGGCATCAAATCTGTGACAATGGACGACATAATCATGCACCTCATCAATCGCATTTCAGAATCACCCTAATATATTGATCCCATTATCATGATAAAAACATACAAACCATGTTTTTAATTTATTATATTGTTTACGTCTTTTCGCCGCAAAACATGAGAAAAGAGAGTACAAAAAACTGTTGAACTGATTTCAATGTGAATTTTTCTTGCCTCTTGTGTATATGTGTAATTACATGTGAATTGTACTGTAAATATGATACCTTTCATCTATATTTCTTAATGCATGAATCTAAACAGGGCAGTTGGTAGTAACAGCTAGCCTCACTGCGACTGGCATGGACAGCTTTTGCAGCACCTGCATAACCTCTGCAAACGAAACCTCTCAAAAAAAGAACAAGGAAAACAAGGGAAAAAAAGAAACCGGTTTGTTTTGCATGATTTTCCTGAAAGGTTTATTTTCATAATTCTTTTATATTCTAAACTCATATGTTTACCCACATAGAGAAGAGAAGCACTCCTGATTGGCCTAACATAACACTTGTTATAGTTATAGTAGAAATAAATTGAGAGATGTTTGCAAAGTGAAATCATTCCCGGAAAGGTAAAATCCATTAAAATCATATTTATATATTTATATATTCTTGCTTTTTTTGTGGATTACATACGATTACTTACACCTAGTAAAAGTGTTTTGCTAACATCTCCTGGAATTGATCGTTGGCACCAAAAATCGAGCCATGAAAGTGCAAGACGGGCACAATGACCTTTTGCCTTTTCCATATGACATGCTTCTAGATTAGAAGCGATTGGTGTTTTTTAGGAAACTGTAAAGCTGGCTAAAATCACTTTGCTAAGTGGTGCTGCGGTTCGACAGGATATTCCGATCCCTTATGTGTAACCCACGCAAGAAAAGCTACCAACAGAAATTGAAACGGTTTACACATTTCTTAAAATCTAGAAAACATCCTGCTCTGATTTCAGATGAACTTCATTCGTTTGGTTTCTTTTCTGATAGCCTGTATTTGTTGTGTTTTTACTCTTATCGTTGTTGGTTTCTCATAGAAAGGAAATATATTTCTACTTTCCATTCTGCCCTGAGAGTAAAATGCGATTCGTTTCGTGTTGTACCGGTTCTGTTCACATTAACCTCCTGGTTTGGATTCTGTTGATATATTGATGTTATGATTCATTTTGAGGTATTATTTGTCTTCATGAAATCAACATTTGTAATATATAAAAGTTGTATTTCCAATTTTTTTTTTTTGTCAGTGCCGATTAATGTAATGGTGTCCGTCAGCTTTTCTAGGTGTTTGAGCAAACTGTGTTTTTTACTATTACAAAATGTAACAGTATGTGGTACAAAAAAAGGGTTATACTTAACCAACTGACTTTTTACAAATAAAGGCTTATACAGTAAAGAACATTAACGAACAAGTCTTTTCATTTGCCATTTGTGGACTAAAGTTTTTCATTTCGTTTCTTAAGCGTCTGTGAACTGATTAGTCCCCAAATGGTAAATCTAAGGAGTGATTTATTTTCTGAGTTATACAATTTCCTGCATTTTCTTTCATTTCCTTTCTTGTTCTTTTTCATGAAAGGGCTGCTGGGTAGAAAGAGAAAAAAAAAAGGTTAACATGTTGGAACAAAGGAAAAGAGCAAGAGTAAGACAAGGGCATAGCAATTTCTTGTATCAATCTGGATTTTATCAGTCATGCCAAATTACTAAGGATTTACCGCCTTTCCAACCCTTAATAAAGAACCAACCGAATTGCTGCTGAAAGAGTGAAAGAGTGTTATCTTTGCTGCTTACTGATCCCGAGCCTGTATCCATTCACCTCACAGCAAGGCACTGAGCAATGGGAATATTTAGTAAAGAAATTCAAAATGAATGCTTGCTAATGGCTAGTTCACACTACATGATGTTTGCCCTGATTTTCACTTGCCGACTGGCCGCCGCTAGAGGCAGCTCGACTCTCGATCTCTATGTGTGAACTGTTCAACGACTCGACCGAGCGACTCAAGAAAAATATCTAGCATGTTAAATATCTGGATCAGTCGCCGACTCTAAATCCTGTAGTGTGAAAGGCGTTCCTAACAGGTTGCAAATGACAGTGAGTGCTATTTCAAACTACAGCCAATAAGATACGGGGTGAGAAGTATAAAAACGTGGGAAGGGCAGAATAGTTTCTATCAGAATACATCGACACACACACAAGCTTTAAAGTATTTGTGATCTTATCGTCCACGCCAAACCATAATACCAACAATGCATTGCAAAAAATATTTATTAACCTCCAACTCACTACAGTACAGACAATCCCTGCTGGTCGCATAGCCCAATCCACTCAGATTAATTTATTTTTCGTACTTGCTTTTATGCTGCACATCAGCGCACAAACAACTTTGATCGTTAGTGTGAACTGAACAGTGATCTGACGACTTGGAAAGCCGTGTAGTGTGAACTTGGCATTAATTGTTGTCTAACATTTTGGGAGCATGATATAACGGTTTACACGCTTTGTTATAATTAACCTGCAGTCAGCTCCAGCGATATTAAGACTATTGACAAAGATCTTTAAAAAGGGAAAATTTAGTATGTTTTAATATTTTACATTTTCAAAAAGCTTTACAATTGTTGGTACCCCTAGAAATCATTGGCACTCCTACTATAAAGTGTAACAGAACCCTGTACCCAACTTTAACTTTTATTATTTTAGTTCACCTGAATGTTTAATCATTTAGAGCAGTCATTCATGATGTCCTGCTTTACTGGGGTGTAAAGAAAATGTGACAGAACAAATTTGTTTAGTCATTAATCAGAAGATTAAAGCTTTTTAAAGATGGAGCCCCAAATCTAATCACAACCAAACTGGTAAGTGAAAAGATGTGGTCAGTGGATTTTTATGTGCAAAAGGAGGCTTGTGCTAGCCTGTTGCCCTTACCCTACATTCAAGCCAGCAGAGCTATGACCTGACAAAGCAACCAGCTGTCATTCGGTTTCTGTAAGAGCTGGCAGTTCAATTAGAGCTGGCGACAGGAGGCAAAGACAGAGTGGACGACGCAAAAAAGTTGAGCAAAGTTTAACCTAACGCAAATTAGGAGTAAAGTGATGTGCCGATTATCAATAGGAATTGAGCATTGAGGGGCGCTTAGGTGGCGCAGCAGTAAAAATATGCTAGCACACCAGAGCTGACATCTGAAAATTGTGAGTTCGAATCTAAGCTTTGCTACAGACAGGCTGGACGTCTACTTGAACAAATGATTGGCTTGTTCATTGGGTGGATGCCGCATATGAACTTGCCTCATGCAGGTGAAAAGATGCCGTCGGCTACTGCACACGTGTCGGCAGGGGCATGTGTCAGTCTTGCTCTTCTCAATCAGGAGTGGAGATCAGCATTGGTAGAAAGGAAGCATAATGCAATTGGGTATTTGGATACGACAATCTACAAAAACAATGGCAACCAAATGCCCACAGGCAATGATGACGCTTCTGGTGTAAACACATGGCAGTTGTAGCCGAGTGATTAAAGTACTGGACTAGTAATCAAAAGGTCACTGGTTCAAGTCCCACCACTGCCAGGTTGCCACTGTGGGACCCCTAACCCTCAATTGCTTAGACAATATACTGTCACAGTACTTTAAGTTACGTTTTATAACAGCGTCTGCTAAATGCTGAGAATGTAAATTATGAGTGATCAGCATCGCTGCCAGTCTGAACGTTGGGTTAGACTTTGTGGCTGTCGACAGGTCATGAGAGCAATATAGAATTAAAAATTAATTAAGACATATAGATCAGGACATAAAATAAAAACAGTGCTTGAAGGTGAATTGATCGTGTGTGAGTGGGTTAGTGCATGAACAGCTAGGGCTGTTCATTAGCTTCTACTTACACTGCATTATGTAAGTATGTGGAATGAGATGCAGCTCATGTGAATGTAAGTGCACAGTTCACAATGCAAGGTCTATGAAGACATGGATCAAACCCAGGCCTGATTTATAGAGCGCTTCAGAGATGGCAGACCGCCCAACAGTACTTCCATCTCTGCAAAGAACTTTCAGAGTGGCCATTGAGTTTTTTCTTACCTCTCTGACCAAGCTCTCTATTACCCCGATGTCCAATTTAGCTGGACGACCAACTTAAAGAAGGATTAAGGTTGTGCTGACTTTCTACTATTTCAAAGTAATTGTGGCCAGTGTGGTACTGGGAAAACTCAAAACCTTAGATCATCTACTCTAGGTCGAACCCCAATTTGAGGTTGGAGTTTCACAGCCGATTCCTTTACTGTGCAAAAAGCCCAGGAGTCTAAATACTTTCTGAATTCACTATACACCAATAAGCCATAACATTAAAGCCACCTCCTTTTTTCTACACTCACTGTCCATTTTATCAGTTCCACTTACCATATAGAAGCACTTTGTAGTTCTACAATTACTGACTGTAGTCCATCTGTTTCTCTGCATGCTTTGTTACCCCCTCTTTCATGCTGTTCTTCAATGGTCAGGACTCTCCCAGGACCACTACAGAGCAGGTATTATTTGAGTGGTGGATCATTCTAAGCACTGCAGTGACACTGACATAGTGGTGGTGTGTTAGTGTGTGTTGTGCTGGTATGAGTAGATCAGACACAGCAGTGCTGATGGAGTTTTTAAACACCTCACTGTCACTGCTGGACTGAGAATAGTCCACCAACCAAACAAAAATATCCAGCAAACAGCGCCCTGTGGGCAGCGTCCTGTGACCACTGATGAAGGTCTAGAAGATGACCAACTCAAACAGCAGCAATAGATGAGCGATCATCTCTGACTT
Organism: Trichomycterus rosablanca; assembly: GCF_030014385.1. Classification (NCBI taxonomy): domain Eukaryota; kingdom Metazoa; phylum Chordata; class Actinopteri; order Siluriformes; family Trichomycteridae; genus Trichomycterus; species Trichomycterus rosablanca. The sequence goes on from NC_086003.1 coordinate 16,303,385, forward strand.
TACATCTACAAGGTGGACCAACTAGGTAGGAGTGTCTAATAGAGTGGACGGTGAGTGGAGACGATATTTAAAAACTCCAGCAGCACTGCTGTGTCTGATCCACACATACCAGCACAACACACTAACACACCACCACCATGTCAGTGTCACTGCAGTGCTGAGAATGATCCACCACCCAAGTAATACTTGCTCTGTGGTGGTCCTGTGGGGGTCCTGACCATTGAAGAAAAGGGTGAAAGCAGGCTAAAAAAGTATGCAGAGAAATAGGTGAACTACAGTCAGTAATTGTAGAACTACAAAGTGCTTCTGGCTGATCAGTGTATGTACATTAAGACAGTTGACAGTTATACGCAGACTATATGGTTTATATCACATTCAAGTGTTCTACTGACAATATTTGCATATAAAGCAGTGATGTGGCTAAAATTGCCACATCCAACTAATAGAAGTTGTGTCCAAATACTTACTTCACTTCTCAGAAGCATTTTGATAAATGTACTCATATTTTCAAAACAATAGAACAGAGGCTTTTTAGAACTACAAAGTCATCATCTTTTGATCCTACCTACCAAGAATTCTCAGCTTGATGCCCGTGTGGTCCGCCGGCGTGAGATGAGTGCAGATCTTAAAACAGGGCGATAACAAGAAAACTGTTGGATTACAGCATCGTTCTTGTGTTTTTCTTCTCTTTTTGCCTTGGTAAACTTTGCAAATGCTCCCAGTGGAGAAGAGGCACTTATAGGGCTCTGTTAGGAAGATGAATGCAGAAGCCATTGAACTAGATCAGCAAAATGTGGCTGCAATTTTCTTGTTCTATTGTCAGCACTCCATAAAAAACATCAAATATTGAAAGGGTGCATTAACATGGGCCAGAAATTGATGGCTTTTTTTTACTTTGTGTGTTTGTGAGTGTGTGTGTGTGTGTGTGTGTGTGTGTGTGTGTGTGTGTGTGTGTGTGTGTATCCCTTTTACCACATTCATTCATTTTTACCCACCATTTTATTTTGGTCAAGGTCATGAACGAGTATATTGACCAACAGCAAGGGCTAAACCCAGGTCCCACAACCCACATTGCTGTCGGCCCCCCACACTACCATCTATGCCAGTCACTCTTTGTGATGACTTAACTGAGGGTGCTCGGTGCTGCAGTGGTAAACTATGCTTGCTTACTATTGCTGGCATCCAGGGTTTAAATCCCCAGCAGTGCTATTGACCAGTCAGACATGATTGGCTTTGTCTGGGGGGGATTGGTGTCCTGTCCCATCGTGCCCAGTGATTCTGGGGCAACCTGACCCATCGCTACCCTGACCAGGATAAAGAGTGTTAAAACATGCAATTAAAAGTTTACATTATTTACTTTTTATGAATAAAATGCATAAGTTGTAGTTACAACCTGACTAGGGTGTGGTTGGTAACATTGACTATGAATTGATGTTATGCTCCTTGTCGTGTTTTGAGTTTACATTAATAATTCCTTTACCAATAATTCACCTGCACTGTTTTATTCTGGTGAGGTCATGGTGGGTCGGGCATCACCCAGAAACACTGGGCATGAGGCAGTGCCAAACCTGGGAAGGGTGCCAATCTATTAGATAGCATGATGTACTTACATTTATTCACTCACTCACTTACTCACCCATTCACTCACTCAGTCATGCCATTTGGAATAGCCAGTCAACCTTTTGGAAGTTTTTGTAAGAGGGTAAATGTGGAATGGCAATATACGCCAAAAGTAGGTGGACAGCCATTAGTCACAAATGTTTGATATAGTCACTCAATATATTTTCCCATATTAGCTTGTGCTTATAAATAGGCACTTAAAGTATGTTACGTATGCCGCTCAGGTGGTGCAGCGGTTAAACACACTAGCACATCAGAGCTGACATTTCGAACTCGATGGTTCAAAACTTACCTCTGCCATCCGACTGGGCTGGGCGGCTGTATGAACAACGATTGGCTTGTTGTTTATATAGGCTGGGGAGCCAGATAGGGATCTCATAACCTATGCAATTACAGCCTCTGCTGGCTGATTGATGGCACCTGCACAGAGTCGAGGAATAATGCGTTGATTAGGGTGTGGCTCTCCGTACACAAAGGTGATCCACATATGAACTCGCCTTGTGCAGGTGAAGCGATGTCACTCTCGCTCTTCTCAATCAGCAGTGGAGATCAGCATCAGTAAAGAGAAAGCATAATGCAATTGGGTAATTAAATACAACTATATTGGGAGGAAAATTGTATGTGACATATACAGGTGCTGGTCATAAAAGTAGAATATCATGAAAAAGTTTATTTATTTCAGTAATTCCATTCAAAAAGTGAAACTTGTATATTATATTCATTCATTACACACAGACTGATATATTTCAAATGTTTATTTCTTTTAATGTTGATGATTATAACTGACAACTAATGAAAACCCCAAATTCAGTATCTCAGAAAATTAGAATATCACTTAAGACCAATACAAAAAAAGGATTTTTAGAAATGTTGGCCAACTGAAAAGTATCAACATGAAAAGTATGAGCATGTACAGCACTCAATACTTAGTTGGGGCTCCTTTTGCCTGGATTACTGCAGCAATGCGGCGTGGCATGGAGTCGATCAGTCTGTGGCACTGCTCAGGTGTTATGAGAGCCCAGGTTGCTCTGATAGTTACTTCTGAATTGTTGGGTCTGGCGTATCGCATCTTCCTCTTCACAATACCCCATAGATTTTCTATGGGGTTAAGGTCAGGCGAGTTTGCTGGCCAATTAAGAACAGGGATACCATGGTCCTTAAACCAGGTACTGGTAGCTTTGGCACTGTGTGCAGGTGCCAAGTCCTGTTGGAAAATGAAATCTGCATCTCCATAAAGTTGGTCAGCAGCAGGAAGCATGAAGTGCTCTAAAACTTCCTGGTAGACGGCTGCGTTGATCTTGGACCTCAGAAAACACAGTGGACCAACACCAGCAGATGACATGGCACTCCAAACCATCACTGACTGTGGAAACTTTACACTGGACCTCAAGCAATGTGGATTCTGTGCCTCTCCTCTCTTCCTCCAGACTCTGGGACCTTGATTTCCAAAGGTAATGCAAAATTTACTTTCATCAGAGAACATAACTTTGGACCACTCAGCAGCCTTTTTGTCTTTAGCCCAGGCGAGACGCTTCTGACGCTGTCTCTTGTTCAAGAGTGGCTTGACACAAGGAATGCGACAGCTGAAACCCATGTATTGCATACGTCTGTGCGTGGTGGTTCTTGAAGCACTGACTCCAGCTGCAGTCCACTCTTTGTGAATCTCCCCCACATTTTTGAATGGGTTTTGTTTCACAATCCTCTCCAGGGTGCGGTTATCCCTATTGCTTGTACACTTTTTTCTACCGCATATTTTCCTTCCCTTCGCCTCTCTGTTAATGTGCTTGGACACAGAGCTCTGTGAACAGCCAGCCTCTTTAGCAATGACCTTTTGTGTCTTGCCCTCCTTGTGGCAAGTCAGCAGTCTTCCCCATGATTGTGTAGCCTACAGAACTAGACTGAGAGACCATTTAAAGGCCTTTGCAGGTGTTTTGAGTTAATTAGCTGATTAGAGTGTGGCACCAGGTGTCTTCAATATTGTACCTTGTCACAATATTCTAATTTTCTGAGATACTTAATTTGGGGTTTTCATTAGTTGTCAGTTATAATCATCAACAATAAAAGAAATAAACATTTGAAATATATCAGTCTGTGTGTAATGGATGAATATAATATACAAGCTTCACTTTTTGAATGGAATTACTGAAATAAATCAACTTTTTCATGATATTCTAATTTTATGACCAGCACCTGTATACAGTATATATACAGTATATATATACAGTATATATATATATATATATATGTAAAGTAAAGTATATGTAAAGTATGTTACATATAAAAAACTTAAGCATCCAGTCCCATTAATGGAAAAAAGTGTTACTATTGTAAACGAATGTATCATACAGAAATGACATTATTCCACGTGCAGGATACTTAACCCAGGCACAATATAGTGGCTTTTTAGAACACTAAAGAAGAACACTAATAACAAATACAAAATGGGTAAAATTGGCAGAGCCAAGTTCGTTAAAAAAAAATAAAAAAAAATAAATATTATGGCCTCATAGAGACAGAAAGTGCAGGTAAACAAAGAAGCTATCAATTAGCTGACAAATGAGGCAGGTACAAAAAGGAACCCCTTCAGCTGCCTAATGAGGCGCAGAGTTCGTCCTTGAAGTGCCGATCCAAGGAACCGGCACTGTCTGTCATTGATGCCTCCTTTCCCCCTGCTAGCCAATAATGGCATGACAGGTGGGAATGATACTGTAGTCTGTACCCCCTACCTTTCTATACGGCAGGTGGGTCTGGCACAGGTGCTGTTATACTGTTGTAGTACGGCATGTTAACTGGATTGTTAATTTATTTCACTTGTGATCTGCCTTGTCAGTTTGGTTCACCTTTTTTTTTTTACAAACTTGGACTTGTTTTTTGGAAGAAACCAAGGAAATCTTGGCAATAAATATACACAACTGTGCAAAGAAAGTCTGTTTACTATTTAAAACACATAGTTATTCAAATTGTTTGTCGTTTGCACTTATATTGCTATAAGATACCAACACTAAATAAGATTATAAGGCAGCTTTTACATGATTAGTGGTTTGTGCTTTGTTTGCAGTGAGGATGGGTGCATATAGCTGCTTATTAAAGGATTTACTTTTTTCATATAATACGCATCAAAACTGCTTTCTGCTAGCTCTACCACTGAGCAACAAGCTTGAAAACAATACACAATGCTGACTGACAGTATTGACAGTTTATTGACATGCATTTTTTATACACTGTATTTTAGTTTATAACAAGAAAGCCCCGCCAGACTTCAATGTGTTAAATGTTATTAAAGTGCTACAAACCTACAAGTGATTCCAGGGTGAAAAAACTTCAGTCTCCACATTTTACAGCTCACTAGTCGGCATGCCTTATTTTTCTCCCCATGTCATGATTCTACTTTAAAGTGGAATTAAACAATTCAGGGTTTTGTGAAACAGTAAGAATCAGGTTCTTTCCATCATGTCTGTGCATTGCTTTTGACTAAGTCATATAAACAATGTATCTCGTTGGCGGCACTTTGATAAACTTGCAAAGGTCACTTGCAAACTTGTTCAAAGATTGTACACTGAACCTCAGTGGCAAGTCGTAAAAACCGAGCATCAAAGCAGCACATCTGAGCTATGCTTAACGCCCATGGTAGTACAGCAGTATGATAAGTGGGACCACCACACTAAGTAGGAAACAATGGCACACCAAAGGCCAGCGCAAAGTGGTCATGTTTTACACACTTTGTTTACATTCATGACAGGTAGTTACTGGTTACACAATATTCATCAGTTCACAAGTTTAATGTCAAACACAGTCATGGACAATTTTGTATCTCCAATTCACTTCACTTGCATGTCTTTGGACTGTGGGAGGAAACTGGAGCTCCCGGAAGAAACCCACGCACACAAGGGGAGAACATGCAAACTCCACACAGAAAAGCATCCGGACCGCTACCCACCTGGGTGAGGCGACAGCACTACCCACTAAGCCACCAAGTCATATAAATTATTTATCTCATTGGCAGCGCTTTGAAAAGGTCAGTGGCAAACTGGTTCAAAGATCGAACACTGAAGCTCAGTGGCAAGTCGTCAAAACCGAGCATCAAAGCAACAAATCTGAGCTGTGCATGACGCTCATAGCATAGAGTATAGCAGTATGATAAACGGGACCACCACACTAAGTAGAAAATAATGGCACCCCCCGCCCCCAAGTTAAAATATTGCATAATAGTCTAAATTTATTTTTTAAATGGTTCATGTTGGGCACTTAGGTGGCACAGCGGTAAAACACGCTAGCACACCAGAGCTGAGATTTCAAACATGTCATTTCGAATGTCAGCTCTGCCATCCGGCTGGGCTGGGTGCCTACATGAACAATGATTGGCTGTTGTTCATACAGGGTGGGAAGCTGGACCAGGCATCTCATAACTGATGCAATTACAACCTCTGCTGGCTGATTGATGGCACCTGCACAGAGACAAGGGATAATGCATTGATCAGGGTGTGGCTCTCTGTACACAAAGCTGATCCGCATATGAACTCGCCTCGTGCAGGTGAAAAATGATGCAGTCGGTACTGTACATGTGTCAGAGGGGGCATGTGTCAGTTGCGGTGCTTTTCAGTCAGCAGTGGAGGGTGGTATCGGTAGAGGGGACGCATAACGCAATCAGGGTGATTGGATACTTATAGATTAGGGGAGAAAACTGAGGGGGAAATTGCAAAAAAATGCATAAATAAATAAAATGGTTAATGTATTTTTTTTAATCATTAATGCAAGTACTGTATGTGTTTTAAGGCAACACATAGATGTAAAATGCCTTGATAGATTTAGTTTTCAGCTGAGTTCTTTGGAAATAAAGAGGTGGGTGTAACAATGACAATGCCTTCATATTATCCCAACGAGAGCTTGCTACCCGCCGAGCCAGCGCTGGCAAAAATAGAGCTTAATGATGACAGGGGGAATCTCTTACATAATGCAGAAATCAAATTAGTGATTCACAGATGCACCAAGAAATTACACTGAGGCGTAACACTCTTAAGTCACAGTGTGGTATTTGCATCCAGCAGAAGCATTTATACAATTAGTGATGGTTTTGCACCAGGGTTAACTGAACTCCTATAGAGCTAAGTTTAAATCATTAGGCGGAAGCAAATTCAACAGTAACAAAGTATAATAAGATGATCTAATGTTTATTAGCGCTGCTGTAGTACCTGAACCAAAAAGTAGTTCAACTTGTTATTAGCTGGTTGGTTTTAAAAGTGGTGGCTTGGTGACATAAGGGGTGGCACTGTCATTTCACAGGTCAAGCATTTGGGTTTGTACCATTCTTTTTTTTGTTCACCACCAATTAATGACATAGGAACCGTCACTGTGGGTTTACCCGAGTATCTCCATACAGATACTGGTGTGGTACATTCGTCAGCATGAGTTTACAGTACTATACAGTACTTGTAAAGTTTGTGTCTTTCTCAAGAATTTGGACCAGAAGAAAGTCCCTATAGGATATAAAAAGACTATAAGACTGGCAGATAAGCTTACACTTCATTTATTATTAAAAGACTTAGATGTTGCAGTGGGAGTGCCAATTTCTGTTTAATGAGTTTGTTAGGTGTTTGAGGTAATACATCACTGTCAGTGAAATGTAACAAATGAGGGTTTGACACTGCAAACTTGCAGAGTCAATACAATTCACCCAAAAAAAACTTTTCTGCACTAACAGCATTTTGAGACACCAGATCCCCTTAGTGTTGTCTGCTTAGAGGTCAGGCATTCAGGTCAGTACTGTTCTTTTGGTGTATGAATCAAAATAAAAACATTAAACATAGCCAAAGCAGTCTGTCATCCACCCCCACATCTACACAAAAAATAATTAGATGAAGCCTTTTTAAAGACTTAGATCTTTTGCTATATTTATCTAAAATCAAGGTAAACTGGACCTGCTTAGCATTTTCATACATCACAGAGTAAAGCAGAATGTAGAGAATGTAGAGAATTTATTGTATTCATATAATAAGACCATTTCTGCCAAAGTAAAACCAAATTTATCACTTATTCTGATCAGACATGTCATTTTAAATGTATTATATTAATGGAATGACCTTCCAAAAACGTCTGCCAAACATGATGCCAGCACACGTATGGTTGGTTCCCATTTAAAAGCCATCGACACTGTTTGATGTCTTCAAAGCTGGTGCTCTTTTCTTGAAACTAACCAGTTCCTGGTACTGTGGTTCCCTGCTGTTAAAGCAGGAGATGCAGTGAACAAGGTTTAACATGTAATCACACTAAGATGTAATCTGGCCTACAGTATATCCTCAGGAGGATGGAAGATCTGAGACATGTTGTTGACTGAGACATGGCTCATTTTTGTTGTCAGCACTGGCCTCCAGCTCCCTGAAGCTTGGTGCTACTAACTGACATTCTTTATACAATACTGCCATCTTTTGGGACGAGAGGTTGTGTTGAAACCGTAATTATCCGTTATGGTTAGAATAAACCAAAATAAAGCACATAAATTATTATTATTATAATTATTATAATTATTATTATTATTATTATTATTGTTATTATTATTGTTCAATTAATATGAAATATATTTTTACATATGCTTTTGGGGGACAAAAGTCTGAGACTATAGTGAAAATGCTTTTATTTTGCCCTAATTGTCAATTAAAAATCATTTTTCCTTACAAATCACACAACCAGCATAACAGTTTGAGAGTTAAATGCAGTAGTGCATCATCATTATTATCATTATTATTATTATTCAATTAGGTTTGCAACATTTTTAACCAGTGACCCTATATTAAAGGTGTCATTTTTTTATGCCACTACAAACTTTTTACCAGATTTTAGTGCATTACTGTGCATAAGTGTGTATTCTATTTAAATTGTGTTCATTTTAGAGTAAATCTATTTCTGTTGTTTGATAAACATATTGTATACTGTGTAAATTAACAAATCAGATTTAATTCAAGGACAAAAAGATTTCACACTGCATTTCACATATCTGAATGTTTTATAAGCATATCAGGAGCTCCACAATAAATAAAAAGCTTTTAAACAGCTGCTTATTATTATTGTAAAATGTCCATGTTTGCTTTAGCTATTAAAAACTCAATCAAAAGCAAATCAAGTCTTATGTTTAAATTCACATGTAGGGGGCACTGTATGTCATGACAGGATGGGTTTTTGATAAAATCTATATATTTAACTTCTGTATATTTTCTGTGAGTAAATAATTGTAATATGTACCCATCGGTCATAAAAACAACATATTTAAATTTATGTCAGATTAGTATTTGAAAGGAGTAGATTTTAATGAGGTCTCCTATTTCTAGGAAAGTGATTATGACAACAATCAGTGACTTCTCTGTGCCAATATCATAAGATTTACTTTGACTGCACACATTAGACTGACCCACAAGCATTAAAATAGTAAAGCCTATGAAGATCTGTGTACATCTCAAAGAGTGGGTCATAGATCGCAATACAGAAAACTATGATTTATTAAAAACTCAAATTCAACTTTAATCAATTCTCTTTGGATACCCCTAAAAAGGTTACCTGCATTAATAACTAAAACTACCAAAAAAACAAAAAAACAGATGGTATGTTAAAGAGCATGTGTGTGATTACATTGCTTTAAACAAAAAAAAAAGTAACTTATTAGTGTGGGTGAAACATCTGCGTTTAATAACTGCTAACATGATAAGTCAAATTAATAACAATTATCAAAATGAAATCTATTTTACATATACTGTAGGTGGACAACAGTCTGAGACTATGGTGAAAATGCTTTTATTTTGCCTTTTTTCAGTTGAAAACAATGTTTCCTTACAAATTAAACAACCTGCATAACAATTTGAGAGTTAAATGTAGTAGTGTACCAGTAAAAATGTTCATTTTTAATATTTACTAGTGTAAGTAAAAATCTATATCTGTGTAAAAACATTGGTCGCTAGTTAAAAGAGCTTCTGATATGTAAATCAAATTTACCTTAAGTTGTTTAAGCATGTGCTTTAATAAATAGCATAAATTAGACTCATGAAAATCTGACCTGTTGTACAAAGGGATTAATATAATATTTCACAACTGTGTTTAGTTGCCTTGCAGTAGTGTCAAATAATTCTTACACATGTTGCCAGTTATTTGGAGCAAGGTAGCAAGTAGACACTGTTATAGGTGCAACTCCATGTTAATGCCTGTGGTTTTAAAGCGGGCGGTCCAACAAGCTGATGGCCACGTGTTTATATAGTCTGTCTGCATTTCGAACGTCCCAAAGAAGCAGAATCTGCAAAACATGCCAAATAAAGTCAAACACAAAAAGAGTTTGGAGATCCTAACACAAAAAACCTTTAGAGAACTGAGTGATGAGGTTGAGGTTACAAAGCATCTCAGCAGCATCTTCATAGACAAACTAAGCAGTTGCAATGAGCATTATCGCCACAAGGAGGCCTTTTTCTTGCATGGCAGGCTTTAAGTCTTGCCCTATTTGCTACTACATAGTATGTAACCACAAAGTTACATATAAACACCACATCTAAATAAACATCAATAAATCATCTAATAATTTTAATATCTAGTTATTTTTATTTAACATTTTCATTCTCAAAAGCAAGTCAACCATTGTTCTAGTGGTTAAAAACAGTGTGGATTTGCTGCACTTATCTGAGTTAACCATTAACCTGTAGTGTGTGTATTTAATCAGCTCTCCCTATGCATAGTATCTGACTGTTTGGGTGGAAGTCGTTAGTCACACAATTAGATAAATTTATAAATAAAACTCTCATGTGGCAGAGTAAGAAAAATATTTGCATTTATTTCACTATTAATATTTGAAATATCTCTTCAGTATTTTTCCAACACTATAGGCTCCTTTATTTGTATAAGTGTTGTGCTGTATGTTTATGTGATTTATTGATCATATTTCTAAACGGAATCATGATTTAAATAATTAAAGTTGAACTCTGCTTAAGACAAAGATAATTGCTAAAAATGTCAATTATATACAGTCCAATGAGTTGCCCGACACAATAAAGTGTGCACAATAAAGCCAAATGGGTATATATACAGTCTTCTGCACAATTATTGGCACCCTCAGGAAAACGTGAGCAAACAAGGGTGATATGAAAGTCACCTTTGGTAAATTAGCTTAATCTCACAGTGGAAATAAGAGAAATCCAACCTTTAATTGATACACATTAAATTAGAGGGAAATTGTTTATATATAAATGTACAGTAATTATTTGGTACTAAATGGGCATAAATCCAAACAGACTCACTCTTGTAAAAAAAACTTTCCTTAAAGAGTGGAGGCTGTTATAGCCACAATGGCCAGGCCAACTTAATGTTAATGCCTGTAATTTTATTGTCCAACAAGTTTATGGTCGGGTGTTCACATAAACCTGTTCATACCGTTTGTAGGTTTGTTCAATAAAAAAATATTTAATGTACACACACATACACACACATGAGGAAGACTGTTACTTATTGAATCTGTGTGTTAAATCCATGAATTACTCATTTATGAATCAATGCAATCTGTGATATTTACAATCAACGTTTTATAACAATCTGCATTTAATTAAGATTTATAAAACATAAACCTATTAATAAACCATACACAAGGAGAGAAAAAGCCATTGGTGATACATAAAAAATAGAAACGTACCAAGCCAGACAAAAAGCTACTGAGAAAAACGTCATTAAGTGTACATAGGCCCTGAGAAAGCAAACTCAAACAGGAACCACAGCTTAATCGTGTGTTGATTTGTCCGTTGGATTTTTAAAGGGTGTTGACCATTAGGGTTTGGGAAGATAAGTTTGGTCCAAGAAAGAAAACTACTGTTACTGTGTCAGTAGACTATAGGAAATTGAGAGCTTGAGTTATTTTTGCTAAATATTTTCTTTTGATTTTGATATTTTTAACCTCTAGACATGACTGCATTTGGGATCATTGTGTTGTTGAGTGTTGTAGGTGAGTAATTTTTAATTCTTTATAGTATCGCTGATGTTTAAATGAGATTCAGACTATATAAACATAAAATATTATTATTGTCACACATTTTATAATGACGTATTTAAAATATCTGTAAAACATCAATTACTTATTTTCATTCTTGGTAACCATCAAGATTTTGTCATCAATGCTTAGTAGGTTTTATGTATCACATGGAACAGTGAATAAGGTTCAGCTCTGCTTTTGTGACTCACAAATGTAAACAGGCAAAACAGATTTAATACTTTTATACAAACCTAAATTAGTTGGGACAGTAGGTAAAACAAAAGTTAAAACAAACAGTATTGTTTAAATCTTACATGTATGTAATTAAAAACAGCAAAAAAGGATGTCTTACATTATCAACTTTATTGATTTTTGTAAATATGTGCTAATTTTTAGAAGCGCTTGGAAAATTTGTGTAATGATCAAAAATACCTGTTGGATCGGAATCGAAATATTACCCATGTAAACAGGTGAACAGGCTACAGGTTTCAATCATTATTGGGTATAAAGGGAGCATTAACAAAAGGCTTAGTCATCTACGAGCAAGGATGGGTCGCCATCTTTGTGAAAAAGCGCATGAAGGAATAGTCCAGTATTTAAACAACAAAATTCCTTAATGCATGATTGCAAGAAATTTGTGAATTTTACTGTTTAAACTTTGACAATATTAAAGGATTTAGAAAATCTGAAAAATCTCTATACATGAAGTATTAAATGTGTGGGATTTTTGATACTTTAGATTGCACTGCATTAAAAACTGACATACCACATGTAGTATTTGTATCACTTGGACAAATGTAAACAGGCAAAACAGATTTAATACTTTTATACAAACCTAAATTAGTTGGGACAGTAGGTAAAACAAAGATATATTGGAGATATATTGGGGAAAACAACCTTTGTCAGTAAACACAATGATCAATTTAATTTAATCATGTGCTGCCATCAAGAAGCCATCATGTCCCTGCTGGTCACATTCTGCAGGTGTTACAACATTGTGGCCATTTTGAGCACACTATATGGAATTTTGTGTGTGGATTGAGGCTCAGCCCTTCAGCTTGCCCCTAAGCAGTGGTCAGTCTTTTTGGTCTGTTAGCAGCCTAAGAGTTCTGTGTTTTATATCAAAACACTTCATATTGAGTTATAGTATGTATTTTGTAAAAGTTCTCATTCTTTAATAGTTTGATTGAGTGCAGCCCTGATAATGCACATATGCCTCTCTCTACAAATTCTAAACATCCTTGATTTTTTTAAATTTGTATTGATATTTTTTTCTTTTTTTCCCCTGGCAGGTATTTCTATCACATATTTATTAAATATTTGTTGAGAAAGGTAAATCAAGGGCATTTGTTCGTAAACGAACCCAAAGGTTGGCAGATTTTGACAGGATGGTGCATCCACAGCCCAGAGTTTCAGACTGTGAAAAGATAGAAGCTTTCTGCACAAATGTAATATGACTTCCCTTAAAAAAGCTTAATAACAGTAGTCAAAATTCAGTTAGGACATGAACATGAGATTACTGATTGAACACTGTTGCCATGCAGTAAGTGTTCGATAATTCAACAACTGTAATAGTAGCTAGGATTAGGATCCTAGTTTTGTTGGTAACATTACTGCCTATTGATTAGTTTTTGCTTGTTTGAGCTATTTGTTTTAGTCCCTTTTGTCAGTGTTATATCAAGAAAATACAGGGAAAGATCTACTTTGGTAACTTTATTGATCTGTACAAGACATAACAACATATATTCTCCGTTTAGTAAAACTGACAGGTTCCCTTAAATGTAATGTTGTAATGTTGTAATGTTAAAAGTAGGAAGGAAATTACTGCCACTGTTTAATGGTTACATCTGTGTGTTTTTTAGGCAGCACACTATCCATCATGGTGCAGGTTTCCGAGAAGGCTATCAATGTTACCAGTGGTGAGACTGCAAATCTATTTTGTACTTTTTCCACCAACGCACCCCTGAATAATGTCATGGTTCAGTGGACTCTCTATCCTGTGGGTGCAGTGAGTCCAGAACAGGTGAGTAAGTGATTGTCAGTCAGTTTAAAATTGTAAACATTATAGTCATTATATACATAAATACATTTATATTTTTATGCATAAACAGTTTTTAGATCGATTTCTTTTTGCTGAGATTAACATAAATATAAGTAATATATACTTACATCAGATGTTAAGGGTGGCATGGTGGCTCAGTGGGTAGCATTGTCACCTCACAGCAAGAAGGTCCTGGGTTCGATCCTCAGGTGTGGCGGTCCAGGTCCTTTCTGTGAGGAGTTTGCATGTTGTCTGTGTGGGTTTCCTCCGGGAGCTCTGGTTTCCTCCCAGGGTCCAAAAAGATGCAAGTGAGGTTAACTGGAGATACAAAATTGTCCATGACTGTTTGACATTAAACTTAAACTGATGAATTTTGTGTAACCAGTAACTACCGTTTCTGTCATAAATTTAAGTGTGTAAAACATGACGTTAAAATCCTAATAAACAAACAACATATGTTAAAATGAGAATGTGTTATGTTATTGCTGGTCCAACAACTTGTAAATATAAATTCTACAATTGAAGACACTGAATTGACCTATAGGTGAATGGGTGTGTGTGTGTGTGTGTGTGTGTGTGTGTGTGTGTGTGTGTGTGTGTGTGTGTATGTGTGTCTCCCCTGCGATGGACTGGCATCCCGTCCAGGGTGTTACTGTGTGCCTTGCAACAACACCCCCCCCCCCCCCCCCCCCACCCCCCCCCCCCCCACCCACCCACCGTGACCCTAATTGGATACGCGAATAAGAAAATGAATGAATGAATGAATGAATGGATGTTAAAGACATATTTTAAGGCTTATTTTTTTATTGAATAATTATTACTTTAAATTACTTATTACTTATTATTAATAGTCAGCATGTTGTAATTTTATGACACCCCTATTTGTGTATTAATTATATAGAATGTCTTTATTTGTCATATATACCTATACAGATGTACAGTACAATGAAATTCTTTCTTCACATATCCCAGCTTGTTTGGAAGCTGGGGTCAGAGCGCAGGGTCAGCCATTGTACAGCGCCCCTGGAGCTGAGAGGGTTAAGGGACTTGATCAAGGGCCCAACAGTGGCTGCATGGCAGAGCCAAGATTCAAACACTTAACCTTTCAGTTCATAGCCCAAAGCTCTACTCGCTAGGCTACCACTGTCCCTCACACAATGTATTAATACTTTATTTTTATATTCTACATTTATATTTAATATTCTATATTTACTCTTTATTTCATTTTAATATTCTATATTTGCACTAGGAAAATCAACAAAGCAAAACATTTTATGGAGAGGATGAACTTTTGCCTTAGACTGTATACCAACCATCATATTAGATGTGTTTCAAGCCATTCAAACAGTTTAATCAGTGCTTCTGTGTTTTGTTCATTAAACTTTGTACCTGCTTTAGCACAAGGCACACCCTGATAACGAAAGAAAAGGTTTGTTTAACAGTGCCAGTTTTATCTATGACTGTAGAGTAAAATCCACATCCAAAATTAAACCTTACCAATGCGTACAACATTTGTTATGTGCTGCATGTACAAAAGTACGGAATCAAACTGATGCATTACAAATGTGTAAATATGTGCAAGACAAAACTGTACACAGACTGAATTAAACAACAAAACAGAACAAGTTTAGATTAAACAAATATATAACAATTTGGCAGTAATTTAGCTTTTCTGGTGGTGTGTCTAAGAATACAAACCTACCCTACAGTATAAATGTCTGAGGGTTATTACAGGGGGATGTTTCTCTGAAAACCAGACCAGAACGTATTTAAGAATTCAATCTTATCAGTCAAGAAACTAAATCTGGACAGTTCAACAACACAACAGCTCCAAACATCAATACAAAATAAAGCTGTAACTGTCACTAATTGTTTTGCAACTAATGTTGGAAGTAATGTAATTTATTTTGTTTGAATATGTTATTCCCAATTAATTTAGTATTTATCTGTTTGTGTTTGCATTTAAATATTATATTTACTTGTATTTAAATACTTTTTGGGACAGTGGTAGCCTAGTGGGTAGAACTTTGGGCTGTCAATCAGAAGATTGTTGGTTCAAATCCAGGCTCTGCTATGCAGCCACATTTGGGTCCTTGAGCAAGGCCCTTAACCCTTTCTGCTCCAGAGGCGCCGTACTACGTAAGCTGGGATATGCTGAAAAAAATGTCATTGTACTGTACTTGTGTATATGTATGTATGACAAAGGTATTCTTCTGGTAATTAAATAGTACATATATACAGCAGTGGCGGCTGCTGGTCTTTCAAAGAGGGGAAGCTCATTGTCGGCTTACATCATAAAATTTGTTAATTTATTTATATATAAATTCTGCCCTCCATTCCTTTTCAAGAAAATGTCCTGAAATGGGTTGCAGTTTGTCTTTCGACTTCACTCGCAAAATCCGCGATGGGACTGAAGCTCCCAGTGATTAAGTGATGGTGTAGAGATCAAAATAGCTGTCAATCAAAATGGGATTCAGCCTTTCGACTGATCCTCCAATCATCTTGCAGAAGCTCAGCATCCACACCCGCCTACAGTTCCATTCACCCCCAGAGACGCTCAGCGTCCGGGGGCAGGACAAAATCGTGGCATTTATCCAATGACCGGCGAGTTTCGAAGCAATGAAAAAAACCTTTTCATGCAGTCCCATTGAAGTGAATAGACGCTCAGCTTCTGCGGGCAAATGCATTGACGCTAAGGGAATGTATGAGAAGTTCGAGTTAGTCGATTTGTGATAAGTAGCTGATTCTGAACAAACTCGTATTTAAGATGAACGTGTTCTAACGCAATTGTAGTCAATGAAATGTTAACACAACTGTACATATTTGACCATTTAATTTTTGACATTTTAGGGGAAACTGAGCTTCCCTTGCAGTCTTGGAGAAATCGCCACTGATATACGGTATATATATAGTATAGCATATATAAGATTGTTTCTTGGGAAACTGGGTTCCACAAGTCCACATTTCCACAAGTTATATTCAACTCACAAACAAAGAAGACAAATATAACTAAGACAAGAAGTAACCAAAATAATAAAAAAAGAGAAACAAAAGAAAACCAAAACAAATAGTGAAAGAATTCGAAAAAGAAAGAAGTGAAAGAACAGACAGACAAGTGAGTTAGTCGGTATCACACTCTACATGCACCCCTAGAAAAGAAAAAGGTGACAATCCCCCCACAGGAACATAAGCCTACGTTGCCCCTAGCAAACATCAGAAAACTCAGATGGCCATGCTCTTGCCCCATAGGGGCATTACTGATAAGCCCCCAGCAAAATGTATGACAACACAGAAAAGTATGAACAGGTAGTTCAAACAGAAAATATAACGAAGCCTGTAGTAGCTGGTGAACGTGCCCCGGGTTCCCAGCGAAACAGGTCTTACAGAGCTCAGACAACAAGGCCATAAGTAGTGGGTCACCAATTAGGGCTGATCACCCGCAGCTGTGGGGATGATTATTTAAGCCAGCATCACACAGTGGCGGGTGTCGCACCTTTTGTTTGTTTCCTGTTGCCTGTGGTAGCTCGCCCACGCCGTTTTCATAGCCTTAGGTGGTAGCCCTGGTGGCATAAGGCCATTCGGGCATGTAGAAATCGCAAGGTTTGAGGTATTGAGGTTTTCTTTCGTCTTCATTGAAATAGGGTGGTGCGACGCCGCGCAGTCCTCGAACTGCCTCTTGTTGTTCCCTTAGCCATTAGCTTAGCGGGTGCGCACCGGACCACTGTGTGGCGCTGGTGCTACCTCGCTGCAGAATCTCTTATTTGAATATTGTATTTGGATTCGGTAACCGCTGGGTGGCGACTTTGTTAAGCGCTTGGCCGGTCTGCCACCAACCCCGGTTCGAATCCGCAAGTGGAGCTTCCTAACTGTGCTTGTCTCTTTTTCCCCTTTTTCAGATCGGAGTGCCCCTGTCACCGCGACCGTAAGCCGTTGCGCTCCGCATCACTTCCCCGCCAGCCTACCGCTGTGCTGGGGTCAACGCTCAGCGGAGCTTGTAGCTTCCGCTGCTGATTTCAGTAGCGCTTTCAGCGCCCACGCGTAACTTCATTTCCGTGCCTGGTTGGCGCGGTGTTTAAGTCCCCGGTTCTCACCCAAAAGACCGGGGTTCGTGTCCGCCTCTCTTTCAGTTCTCCTTATTGTCTTTTTTGTCGGTTTCACCGGCAGCTTCCGTCGGAGGTTCCGATCGGTTTTTTAGTTTGGGTTTTTTATTTTCCTGTTATATTTCTGTTTATTAAATAAAAATAAAAATCTTTAATTTTTTATCTCTGCGTTTGAGTCCTCCTTTCTCCCACGTGACAGAAAGGTGCGACCAGTAATGGACCCAGCAGAGCCCCGACCCCTCGCGGACGCTTTACGCCACCAAGGGCAGGCGTTGGGCAGACATGAGGTGGCCCTCAATGAGCTGGCTCAACGGGTAGCAGCACTTACCCGGCACCCGCCTACCTTGGAGCCCACTCCTAATCCCGTAGCCCAATCTGCGGAGCCTGTAGTCCGCGACACCCCTATTCCTCCCCCCGAAAGGTTTTCGGGGGACGCTAAGAGGTGTCGCGGCTTTCTCCTGCAGTGTGCGCTGGCGTTCGAGCTACAACCCTCTCGCTACCCTACTGAACGCTCTAAAGTCGCCTACATCGTCTCCTTGCTTTCCGGAAGAGCATTAGAATGGGCTACCGCCCTCTGGGAGCAGAACGCCCCCGAGTGCTCTTCCGAAAGTGCATTTAAGGAGGCTCTCAAGGAGACCTTCTTTCACCCTTTGGGGGGCCGTGAGGCAGGGCCACGCCTGCTCGAGATAACCCAGGGTAATCGATCGGTAGCCGATTTTGTGGTAGAGTTCCGAACGCTAGCCGCAGAGTGCGGCTGGGACGAGGGGGCCCTTACAGCCATTTTTCACCGTGGCCTCGCAGGTAAAGTTAAGGATGAGCTAGCCACTAGGGATCCACCCACTACACTTAAGGCTTTTTACACGCTGGCAATTTCCATTGACACTCGCCTTCGCCAGCGTGCGCGCGAGCGGAACACCTGTCCTCAGTTTGTTCGCGCGCAAGCCACTCCCACTGCCCCTCCACCCGAACCAGAGCCCGAACCCATGCAGCTTGGATCGTCAAGACCCGATGCCCGCCCGGCATCGGGCTCGACCTTTCGATCTAGGCCTCCGTTAAACAACTAGGCCGCTCTCGTGCCAGGGACACGAGAGAGGGCCCAATTAACATCCCTACTCAGGGCCTGTTTCTTGCGGCCCGGTTGTCTTGGGGTTCGGCGGGCACAAGCCTTAGGGCTTGTGTTGATTCGGGGGCGGTGGAGAGTTTTATAGATATCGATCTGGTACACAGGCTGGGGATAGAGGTCCAACCGCTAACCAAGCCGGTCTCGGTCCATGCTGTGGATGGTCGAGCCGTAGCGGGCAGCCCGGTTACCCATCGGACGCAATGGTTAACGTTGCGTCTAGATGACCACGAGGAACGGATCACCTTTTTAGTGACTCACGTTCCTCACCTCCAGGTGGTCTTGGGTCACTCGTGGTTGCAAAGACACAACCCCCAGATCGACTGGGTCACCGGGTCAATCTTCATCTGGGGAACACGGTGCCAGGATTCGTGCCTGCTTCAGGCTGGCACGAGGCATACTCCGCCAGTACTCAGAATGGAGACCCCGGATCTGACCACAGTTCCTCCTGTGTACCATGATTTACGGGAGGTTTTTAGCAAGTCCCGGGCGCAGGACTTGCCCCCCCACAGACCGTTCGACTGCGCCATCAACTTGTTGCCTGGCTCTACTCCCCCTAGAGGGCGCCTTTTCTCGCTCTCCGGTCCAGAGAAGGTCGCTATGGAGGAGTATGTGCGTGAGGCCCTCAAACAGGGGTTCATCCGTCCTTCGTCCTCCCCAGCTAGGGCAGGGTTCTTTTTTGTAAGTAAGAAGGACGGCACCCTGCGCCCCTGTGTCGACTACCGCGGTCTAAATGCCTTAACGATCAAGGATCGATACCCGCTGCCGCTGATGGCCACGGCTTTCGAAGCCCTTCAGCGAGCATCCGTTTTTTCAAAGCTCGATCTTCGCAGCGCGTATAATTTGATCCGGATCAGGCAGGGGGATGAATGGAAGACTGCGTTCATTACGCCCACTGGCCACTATGAGTATCTGGTGATGCCATTTGGGTTAATGAATGCCCCCGCAGTCTTCCAGAGATTTATCAATGAGGTCTTGCGGGAGACTCTTGGTAAATTCGTCTATGTTTACTTAGACGACATTCTTATCTTTAGTCGGTCCATCGACGAACACATAGGGCATGTCCGACGAGTTCTCCAGCTCCTGCTCAACAATCATTTGTTTGTCAAGTTGGAGAAGTCCGTCTTTCACTCCCCCATGGTTTCGTTCCTGGGGTTCGTGGTTTCCCAGGGCACCCTGCGCATGGACACGGCTAAAGTATCTGCTGTGGAGAAGTGGCCAACTCCGGGTTCTTTACGCCAACTGCAAAGATTTTTGGGCTTTGCAAATTTTTTTCGGCGTTTTATTAAGAACTTCAGCTCTATCGCTGCTCCATTGACGGCCCTTACAGGCAAGGGCGCTTTCAAATGGTCGGTGCAGGCCCAACAAGCTTTTGATAAGCTCAAAGCTCTCTTAACAACTGCACCTGTCTTGCAGTTACCTGACCCAGAGGAATCCTTCGTGGTCGAAGTGGATGCCTCTGAGGTCGGAGTAGGGGCAGTGCTGTCCCAGAGAGTGGGGCCAGGGAAGAAGTTGCATCCGTGTGCCTTCTTCTCGCACCGCCTGACTCCAGCCGAGCGGAATTACCCGGTTGGAGACAAGGAACTCTTGGCCATTAAATTGGCATTAGAGGAGTGGCGACACTGGCTCGAGGGGGCCAAACATCCCTTTCTTGTTTGGACGGATCACAAGAATCTGTCGTTCATCCAACAAGTAAAGAGGATGAACTCTCGTCAGGCCCGGTGGTCCTTATTTTTCGGAAGGTTCCACTTTACACTGTCATACAGACCGGGATCCAAAAACATTAAACCGGATGCCCTGTCTAGACAGTGGGAGCCGACTAGGTCGGAGACCGGACCTGATCCCGTGATCCCCTCGACCCAGATAGCGGCCCCAGTCACCTGGGGCATTTCTAAGGTCATTCGGGACGCCCAAAGGGCCGAACCCGACCCCGATGGGGGACCTCCTGACAGACTGTACGTACCTTCATCCGTACGGCGTCAGGTTTTTGAATGGGCTCATGCTTCCCCGTTTGCGGCGCACCCAGGCGTGACTAAGTCCCTGGTTTTGTTGCGCCAAAGATTTTGGTGGCCGGGGATGGAGAATGAGGTACGTGATCTTGTCCGTACCTGCTCTGTGTGTGCTCTGAACAAGAGCCCCAGAGAACGCCCAAGGGGCCTTCTTCATCCGTTACCAATACCTGCTAGACCGTGGTCCCACATCTCCCTGGACTTTGTGACAGGCTTGCCAAAGTCCAGAGGGTTCACGGCTGTATTGGTAATTGTCGACCGATTCACCAAGTCTTGCCTCTTTGTTCCGCTGCCCAAGCTGCCATCCGCCATGGGTACCGCGCAAATCATTCTGCAACATGTGGTGAGAGCGCATGGGGTCCCATCAGACATTGTGTCAGATCGGGGCCCGCAGTTTGTAAGCCAGTGCTGGCGGGCCTTTTGCCAACTTATTGGCGCTACGGTCAGCTTATCCTCCGGGTATCACCCGGAGTCCAACGGGCAGTCGGAGAGGCTGATCCAGGATCTGAGCAAGATGCTCAGGTGCCTGACGGCAGGGAATCCGACCACGTGGTCGGATAAGCTGATGTGGGCAGAGTTTGCTCACAATACCCTGCATCATTCGGCGATTGGCATGTCACCGTTTGAAGCTCAGTTCGGGTACCCTCCGCCGCTCTTTCCTGAGCAGGAGCAGCAGGTAGCGGTCCCGTCTGTACAGCTTCATGTCCGCCGCTGCCGCGCCGCCTGGCGGAAAGCTAGGCAGGCCCTTGTAGCCACCCAGCGCTCTATGAAGCGCAAAGCTGACCGCAGGCGACAGCCGGCTCTTACCTTCCGGCCTGGCCAAAGAGTACTTGTCTCGACGAGGGATCTCCCCGTTCGAGGTGCCCCACACAAGTTGGCACCCAAGTACATTGGTCCATTCAAGGTGGTAAAGCGGATAAACCCGGTGACGTATAGGTTGGAGCTTCCTCCCCACATGAAAGTGCATCCAACCTTCCATGTCTCCCATCTCCGACCATTTATGTGCGGGGGAGTCTTACCCCCTCCCAAACCCCCCGCCCCTCGTATCATCCAGGGTGCCCCTGCCTTCACGGTTCGCCGACTGCTGGATAGCAGGAAAGTTCAGGGTAGCACCCAATACCTGGTGGATTGGGAGGGTTACGGCCCTGAGGAACGTTCATGGGTACCCGGAACTGATCCGCGAGTTCCGACGGAACCGAGCTGCGGGTCTTGGGACCTCAGGAGCTGTCCCTAGAGGAGGGGGTTCTATAACGAAGCCTGTAGTAGCTGGTGAACGTGCCCCGGGTTCCCAGCGAAACAGGTCTTACAGAGCTCAGACAACAAGGCCATAAGTAGTGGGTCACCAATTAGGGCTGATCACCCGCAGCTGTGGGGATGATTATTTAAGCCAGCATCACACAGTGGCGGGTGTCGCACCTTTTGTTTGTTTCCTGTTGCCTGTGGTAGCTCGCCCACGCCGTTTTCATAGCCTTAGGTGGTAGCCCTGGTGGCATAAGGCCATTCGGGCATGTAGAAACCGCAAGGTTTGAGGTATTGAGGTTTTCTTTCGTCTTCATTGAAATAGGGTGGTGCGACGCCGCGCAGTCCTCGAACTGCCTCTTGTTGTTCCCTTAGCCATTAGCTTAGCGGGTGCGCACCGGACCACTGTGTGGCGCTGGTGCTACCTCGCTGCAGAATCTCTTATTTGAATATTGTATTTGGATTCGGTAACCGCTGGGTGGCGACTTTGTTAAGCGCTTGGCCGGTCTGCCACCAACCCCGGTTCGAATCCGCAAGTGGAGCTTCCTAACTGTGCTTGTCTCTTTTTCCCCTTTTTCAGATCGGAGTGCCCCTGTCACCGCGACCGTAAGCCGTTGCGCTCCGCATCACTTCCCCGCCAGCCTACCGCTGTGCTGGGGTCAACGCTCAGCGGAGCTTGTAGCTTCCGCTGCTGATTTCAGTAGCGCTTTCAGCGCCCACGCGTAACTTCATTTCCGTGCCTGGTTGGCGCGGTGTTTAAGTCCCCGGTTCTCACCCAAAAGACCGGGGTTCGTGTCCGCCTCTCTTTCAGTTCTCCTTATTGTCTTTTTTGTCGGTTTCACCGGCAGCTTCCGTCGGAGGTTCCGATCGGTTTTTTAGTTTGGGTTTTTTATTTTCCTGTTATATTTCTGTTTATTAAATAAAAATAAAAATCTTTAATTTTTTATCTCTGCGTTTGAGTCCTCCTTTCTCCCACGTGACAGAAAAGGTGAAAACTGAGTTACCACCACACCAGCTACTCTGTCCACCAGTGGTCCATTGTTTTATACTCTTTGCCAGCTAGTGCCAGTTGACTACAACTAACCAGCCAATATTTTTAATTATATTTATGTTTTTTTTTCTTTTATTGATTTTTTAGGTGTATTTTTGTTTATATCATTTATTATGTTTGTTTTTATTATTATTTCTAGGTGTACTACTACCAGTCAGGATTTCAGCAAATTGGCACCCGCTTCCAGAATAGGTTAAGTCTGCTTTCTACACTAAACACCACCATGAACGCCTCAATCTCCATCACTAACATGCAGCTTGCTGATGCTGGAACTTACACGTGTGAAGTCCACAACCCACCTGACTTTCAGGGCACCACTGATGCTAACACCAGGGTCAACGTTTTAGGTAACATCTTTCTTAAGATTTATATTACACCAGAAGTAACAAATGCCAGTCCTGTAGGAGTACAAAACTGCAGATATTTAGCTTTTTGCTAAAGTTCCCTCACCTTTTTTTAATTCTTTAGTGCTAAATTTGGTCTAAGGATGGACATTTGAACAGGTTTTGCTGTTTGGATAGGCCTTTTGTTAAATGAACAGTATTTTAATATCTGAACAATAACATGGTTTATATTATTAAGAATAATTTCACTGAAGTTTAAACAACTTATACAGAAAGTCTAAAACTTCATAAAATGTACCCCATGTTCTTTACTACAATACTGGCATTTGGATGACTGAGTTATAAATTTTGCTAATCCATTACCGCTGGGATCCAGGATTTAAATCTTTATTGATGCTACTGGCCAGTCAGGCATCTACACACAGACATGACTGGCTATGTCGGAGGGAGGCTGGCTGAGGCTCCACGATGGTCTGTAAAAATCCAGGATGAGCACATAGCCCACTTTAGATATGGAGAGGTCACAGTTTCATGCCAGCACCAAAACCTATCTGGACTTTAGGTTTCCCAAAGGTAGAGTGCAAATGTATTCAGCCAGGAACAAGGTTATCACAGAGTGGCCTTACCCCACTTTCTGGCTGGTTTATTGTGATGGTTTATTGGAAACATGCTGGCTAGAGGGGGACAATCACCAATTGCTGGTCTAGACAGACCATAAGAACTTGGGGCATGTTCATTGTGCTGAACACCTAAACTCCCACCAAGCCAAGTTGGCCAAGCCATTGTTCTTCTTTGACTTTATCATTCCAGCCTGGCTTAAAAACATTATGCTGGACATCATCTCCTGACAATGGGAGCCTCCGACTTTCTCTCTCTTTAGTGAGTCTATTTTATCAGGGTCCCAAATTTGATGGATATTTTTTGGAAAGGGTTGGGTACAGCCGGTCAAAAATAACTTAGTCTTGTACTATTTGTAATTGAATCAAAATGTACTTGCGGCTCATTGCTGTCCATTTTTATTTACAATTTACCTACTGTCCCAGCTTTTTTGGAATTGGTAGGCCAATTGTGTTTGCTAGCCCAGCCTCTTTTACTATTACACTACTCTGTGCCAGGTTTTACATTATAAATATAAAAATATTTTGCTTTTTGAGGAATGTACCAGGTAGTAAACAGCTCTCCTAATTTAGTTAATGCTGAGGTCTGTGTATGATTGCTGCATTGACTATTGTTGAATGAAGTGATATCTAAGGCTCCTTCTCTTTTGCAATGTCACCATGACAACTACTGGCTTTTGTATCCATGCTGGTTTCCATGGCAAATATTTCCAACAACAGTTTTTATTGATCTAAGGAAGCGAATAGGCAGTGCATAAGTGATTTCTGGCATAATGGAGCCTGGGTAATTTTTATACTGGACATACTGGACACATAAGTAGAATTACACGCCAGACAGATTGCCAAGCTGACAGGTACACACAGTGATATATTCACTTACTTAATCATTTACACATAGGGGATATCCACACTGGGCATGTTTTTGAAGGGTAGAAGAGACCAGAGTACCTGATAGAACCCACACAGAAATAGTATGAATATACAAAACCCCTCAAAGACAGTGGTAAAACATGCTAGCACACCAAAGCTGACATTTTGAACTCGACGGTTCAAAACTCAGCTCTGCCATCCAGCTGGGATGGGCGGCCACATGAACAAGGATTGGCTGTTGTTCATACAGGGTGGGAAGCCGGATAGGGACCTCATAACTGATGCAATTACGACCTCTGCTGTCTGATTGATGGCATCTCCACAGAGTCGAGAAATAATGTGTTAATCAGAGTGTGGCTCTCTGGGCACAGCATGCACAAAGCAATCCTCAATCAGCAGTGGAGATCAGCATCAGTACAGAGGAAGTGTTTACCATTTAGTAAGCAAGTATCCCACCATTTAGTACCCTTAGTCATTTATTCAATTTTTGTTAAATATACTGATAAAAAAAACTGAAATATGTTATGCATTAAATATTTTAATAAATATTTCAAGGTATTTAAGTAAAAATGCTGAATCTAACTGAGCCTTCCAACTGATTGTAAACAATGTTGCTTTTTTATAATTTAGATAATAATAGATAACTTAAAATTCTGTTGGATGAAACTTTGTTTAAAAGGTCTTACACCCTTTAGATCTACATGTGTTGCAAAGGTCAACGCAGTCAAAACTGTGGTCATTCAGTTATGCAATTAATGTACAATATATATTTACAGGCAAAGTTAAATAGATGTTCACTGAAATGAAAAATTAATGTGATGTCACATTCTTTTCGGTTTCATTGACAAAAAAAAGCTGGTGTAACCATGGCCATCCAAACAATTTTTTGTGATTTATCCAGAAGTGTATATTTGGTCATGTATGCCTAAGATAAGTTGTGCACACTAACTGTACTTGCTTTTTTTCGTTATCTTGTAGAAAAACCATCGCACCCATTCTGTGCTGTACATGGAGATGTGGAAACAGGTCACTTGGTTACTCTGACCTGCCATTCAGAGAAAGGAAGCCCTGCTCCTACCTACAACTGGACAAGACTTGAGAATGGAATCAGTCAGCCTGTGTTGGGCTTAACAAGTGTGTAACAGGATATTAGATTTCAGAGTGTCTGTAGGTCAAAAAGTCTAAAATTCTAAGTTAAACCTTAGGTTTTAAACTGTGTTTAGGTGATTTCTAATTTGTGATTAATTCTATGCAAGTCATATCAAATGTTGTTTAAATTCTTTTGGAATAATTATGTCACTATGCAGAGAGATTTGTGTCGGCCTGGACAACGGCTAATTTATACTTATTTATATAATTTATACTTACTTTCTATAACCATGCCTAAAATGCCCATATATACAGTTAAGTGAAGTGTTTTAACCTTGTTCTTTTCTTTTCTATCAGATGTGAAGACTGGTATCTTGTACTTCAGAAACATCTCTCAGTTTGAGTTTGGAAAATATCAGTGCAATGCTTCCAACGTTGTGGGTTTCTCCACCTGCACTGTTAATCTGAACTCAGGTACAGACCAGTTATGTGTGATCATAAATCTTTGCACAGTTATACAAACTTTGCACACTTTATTGTGTTGTGGATTTGAGTTTAAATAGATATAACTGTATTTAAACACTCACAGTGATGAAATGAAAGCATTTTTAAGTTTTTTTATTTACTCACAATGTATTTATACTTTTTTTTTTCAATAATTTAAACCCTTTTAAGAGCAATTATAGCTAGAAGTCTTCATCGATATGTCTTTACAATCTTTGTACACCAGGATTTAGGCAGTTTATCCCATTCTTTAGACACTCTTCAGCCTTTCAACTTCTGACTGAATGGGAAGCATTTGTGAACTGCCATAGACAGAACCCCAAAGCCACTCCAGTGTTGTGGCTATTGAACTGTGTACTCTGAAGAAGGTTTTCTTCAAGAGATGTTTTCATATTTTGCTGCTTTAATATGTCCCTCAATTCTTACCCGTCTTCCTGTCACTGCTGCTGAGAAGCACCCCACAGCATGATGGTTTTAGTAAGCTGATAAGCAGTGTCTATTCAATTTCAATGGGTTCTTTCTCACCTAACCAAGGCCCCTTTTGCCAGGATGCACAATTTGACTAGACAACCAACTCTAGGAAAGTTCAAGCTTGTACCAAGCTTTTTACATTTCAAAATGATTGAGGCTACTGTAGTCCTGGGTACACTCAAAAATATTGTTTTGTATTCTGGACCTGATCTATGCCTTGCCACAGTATTGTTATTGGAGTTCAACATACAATCTCTTTGACTTTAAGGGATATTTTTGTTCTTTCAATGCAGTGTAATTTGTGGGCTCTTATAGACCCACACATGTGACTTTCCAAACAGTGGTAGCCTAGTGGGTAGGGCTTTTGGGCTATCAACTGAAAGGTTGAGAGTTTGAATCCAAGCTCTGCCATGCAGCCACTGTTGGGCCCTTAAGCTCAGCTTCCAAACAAGCTGGGATATGTGAAGAAAGAATTTCATTGTACTGTACATGTGTATATGTATATATGACCAATAAAGTCATTCTATTTTATGTCCAATCAATTGAAATTGCAACAGGCGGACTTTTTAATTTCTAGACGAAGTGTGCAAAGGTCAGTAAGTCTGAATACTCTTTGAATCTAGTGTATGTACTTATACAATCACTTTAAATGAACCTTGTTTATACACTAAAACATCTAAGTATGTGGACATAAAGTATGAGTACAGAGAATTGTTATAACAGACTATGTCAAGTTTTGTAGCATCAGACTTAGCAAACCATTTCATGTATCTTGTTTTGTGTATGAGAATATTGTCATGCTTAACCAAGAAATGGCTTTTAGTAATAATCTGCCAAGAAGTTGGTGGCATGTAATCCTCTATAATGCAATTACATGCTGTAGCATTTTTTTTACACTGGAACTAAAAGTGCCTATTAGAAACAGTCCAATATCGTTGTTCTTCCTCCACCAAGCTTTACAGTTTTCAGGCTAAATACATCTGGTGTTCAGCAAGTTCAGGTTGGTCTATAAGACGGATGACAGAAGTATGACTTTTATTGTGATGTGCTTTATCTCTACATGATGATCTGAAACGTGTGGCTGCTTACCCATAAAACCCCAATCCTAAAGCAGCTGACAAACAGTCCATGTGCTGATCTTGCTTCTAGAGGATGTTTAGAACTTTATAATAACTGTTGCAGGCAAGAGTAGGCAGTTTTTATGAGCTACATGCTCAAAACGTTCTGTATTTTTGTGGCCTATGGTATTGGGGCTGATCTATTATTGCTCCTAGATCTCTTGCTTCATAAAACAGGTCCATCAGAAAATTATAAAGATAAATTGCCATATCTACGAGTATAATAACCCATAAAAGTGTGATGCTGTGACCTGATCAGTATGACTCATTCAATACATTTCATTTTCTTCTATAAAGACTGCATGTCTGGGTGTTCTGTTTTGTTTTATGCTCCATTTGGGACTCTAAATGGCTGAACTCAGTCATTAGATGAGTTGTCCACATACATTTCAAAAAAACAATTTTAACTACTTTAAACAGTTGTTCCATCATTGTTTGTGCTACTTTTCTAAATAGCAAAATGCATTGTTTCTAATGTTGAGCTCATGACATGCTTTCCAGACGCGAATGATGCGGTGATTGCAGGCGCAGTTATAGGAGCATTGCTGGCTATTGTTTTCATTGCGTTGCTGGCATGGTTCATCTCTCATCAGCTGAAGAAGCGAAAGTACAAAGAGGCCAGGGCTAACGAGTAAGTCTCCTTCTAGCAATTGACAACAAATACCAATCAAATCAAGTCAACTTCTCAAGCCTAAAATGTATTCTTACTTGATGTTTTCTTGATGTTTCATAAACTTGGTCTTGATAAATGCAAAAAACAAAGCATACCATTCTGTCTGGGTCAGTCTCTGGTAATGTAAAATGATCATGTTTTTGTACAGGGCTCAGGCTGCAGTCAACTACAAGGCTGTCCCACCACAAGAAATTACCCAAGACTGAGGGACCAGCACGATTGAGATGTGTACACAAGCCAGAACCAACCGCTCTTGCTATATCGCAAATGAATGGGTCATTCTTTGAATAATGATGCAAACTACATTATAGTCAAACATATCCAAACAACATCCAAACTTTCTTTGTTCAGGGGTAATACAAGAGTATTGAGTGTGATTTTATGAACATAATTCATACATACTTCACTACATACCTTGAATACTTATTTGGTTGTGACCCACCGCAACTTTGACCAAGCGGTGGTAAAACAGACAATGAATAAATGAAAACTATAGTAATAAAAAAAAATCTAAAAATAGCAATTATAGTAATCAAAAGTCATCTAAAAAATAGCTCATTTGCAACACTAATCAAAGAATGACCCTTAGATCTTGTTTGTGTTTTTATCCTTTTTTATACGCACCAGTTTTATAATGTAGTATACTTACAGAGCTTAGACAATAATGTTGCCCTGCTTGCATGTAAGTGCATATTAGAAGAAAGACTATCAAATTATGTTTAGCCATACAGGTACTGAATAAGACATATGGATACAGTAAGACTGCAGCAGGTATTATAATAATAAAAATCCATTCTTTAATTGTCTTAACTTTTTTTAATTGTCTACCAGTTTGATTCTTGTAGACTACAATTAAAGACAGATCCTTATCCAACACATCTGTATTGCATTAAAATCTATCACAATCTATATCAAAACATTAACAAGAGATCTTAAAGAAATCTTGTTGCTCAGATCTTCTACTCCAGTGCTGAATCTGAGAGAAAAAGCCCTGCAAAACCTTCAGTGAACACAGGAAGAGACTCATCACACATGGACAGTCAGAATATGCTTCCGTTTTAGTGTACTAAGTATTAAGCTTATATAGCTGATGTGTACGTGAGAATATGAGCCTATGTCTAAGCTTAGTGGAACTGAAATGGTAGAGCACAAAGAGAATTAATATCGAGCATAGCCCAAAACCAAGTTAATGTTTAGGGGTGTTGGAGTTGTTAACATTTGGGAGGGCAACAAAACCTGTTGAAAAAGGTGCTGTAGCTATTGCTGAAATTAGCACATCTGAGGCTCTAAAATGAACACAGAGGTCAGAAGAGAAAGACAAGTTACCGAAAGTTTATGGACACCTTAATATAAGTAAATGGCAACTTTTATGTGGAAAACAGTGTCATTGCGAGACAGCAATTATTGTTGGTGTCGCACAGCTCCAGGGACCCAGATTAGTTCTTACTTCCAGTTACTGTCTATGTGTGTCATGTCCGTCTCATGCTTTCCTACCCCATTTCAAAACATGTGTCAACTGTTGGCTTAGCTACTCATTATTGCCCCCTCAAGTGAATGAGTGTAAACGTTTTAGTAAACATGTGATGCCCTTTAATGGACTGGTGTTCTTGTTAGATTGTCCATCTTGCCCCCATTGTGTAAGGACCTACTGCAACCTTGACCAGGATAAAGGGTTTACTGAAGATGCATGAAAGGTCTGCATCATATAGTGTAACTGTAAAAGGTTAAAAAATTATCATATCAGGCCACCGTACAACAAATCATTGTGGATAATTTCCTATAACCACACCTTTGTGCTTTATTCCTTATTTATACCTGTTACAATCTGGCTCTCATTGTAATTCCCTGTAAAGTATTTTTACTTATTTTTAAGGAAATCTCAGAGTATTTATATTGTGTATAAACTTATCCTACTTTACAATCCTGAATGCAAACAACCATCAGCTAGTTTTTGTTAGAACCTCCCCCACCCAAAGAATTACCTCGGAAACAGTGGCCACAAAGCAGCCACATTTGCACCGACTGAACATAACATAGTGGTAAAGCTGTAGATTGAAACTAGGTCAGTTTGATCGGGTATCGGTTAGGTCGGAAGTGTCAAAACCTTTTACTCTAGAGGCCAAATAGGGAACAAAATGAGGCCACAAGCTGAAAGAACAGACAGACTATAAATACATATTTTAATAATAAATAGTTTAATTTATTGCTTACAAAATCCTGACTAGGTTTCCAGGGCCTAAAAAACAGCCCCACATCACAGAATCATCACCATATTTAACATTATGTGTATTATTCAATGTAATCATCTTTTTGATTACACCAAACCACACTGATTGTTGCCAACAAGTAACATTGTTTATTAAGTTTGTTTGTTAGAATTTTAAAGTCATGTTTTACACTTTTGGTTACATTCATGACAGGAACGGTAGTTACTCATTACACAAAGTTCATCACTTTACAAGGTTATATCCAACACAGTCTTGGAAAATTTAGTGTCTTCAATTCCCCTCACTTGCATGTAAAGCACCCGGAGTAAACCCACACTGACACAGGGAAAACATGCAATTCCACACAGAAAGGACCCGGACTGCCCCACCTGGGAATTGAACCCAGGACCTTCTTGCTGTGAGGCAACAGTGCTACCCACTTAGCCACCATGCCACCCTGAAATTTTGTTTAATCTGATGAAAGATGATCAACATGTGGCTGAGCAAACAGGCAGTAAGTATAAACAGGCAGTAAGTACTGTATATATATATACTGTATATATATGTATATATATACTGTATATATATATATATATATACAGTATATATATACAGCCGTTAATGGATGTAAAACAGTAAAACTCAAATAACTAAACATCTTTAAAAGATTAAAAAATAAAGAAACAATTAACAAGAAAAATAAAATTAGCTATTTAAAGATATTTGTGAAGACATAAATGAAATATATGATTAAACATATACACAGGAACTAAAAAAACAGAACTAATCAATCAAACACTATTCTAAATAATAGTGTCGTAGTATACTAATATTTAGTATACTACATTGAATTATTGTTGTAATTAATGTTTTTTAAGACATGCGTGTATAATATTTTAATGTTTTACCCAACCTATCCAGTTATTAAGAATGAGAACTGTAAATCCACATTGAGCAAACTTTAATCTTTTCGTATTTTATATACCACAAATTCTGTTAAAGGGTTTTTTAAAAGGCACAGTTATTGATGTCCTAAATGTTACCTTTAACATCAGTACTTGGACATCTACAAATACATGTATTCACAGACGATAAAATGACAAAACTTGGTCTCAAAAATGTGGGAAATTCCTAACGATATGGTATTTTGAATAGGTCACATTTAAAGATACATTGCACATCAACGTTAAACATGATTCATGTAGTAACCACAAAGCTTACACATGTACTGCGCAACCCAGTCTGTGCAATTCCATCATACAGATAACCCAGTGCTCTTTAATGTTTCAAATTTCAGCCATAAGGAAAGGTTAGGAGTCTTTTTACAGGTTATAGGTGGTTTTTATTTTTATTTTTTTATTATTTATTAACAAAATATACAGCAGGTCCATTTTAATAAAACTATTTTCACAATTATTCACAAAATGGATGAACACCACATAATGCTACATGTTATACTATTATGCATCTAAATAGTAAAAATATACCTAGATAACTAACCATATATACTGTACATACATATATAACAATTAATATTTATATATGTATTAATTTAAATAGCAGAAAATATATCTAATGTTAAAACATCCAGCATCTTTTTGTATAAAAATATACACAATAAAAATTGACAACCCCTTAAAGATACCCTATCAAGGACAAAAAATTGCATTTTTAGTACTTCCCTTCTGAGAGTTCACATGATTAAGTCTTCATCAGTTGTTTTTTACAGAGGAAATCCAGTCTCATAAATGTAATTGCAGATTGTAATCAGTGGAAACTTCCTGATGAAGTGGTATATCAAAGTTACATTTGAACCACAGTGCTACAGCTTTTATAATGCATGTTCATCACTGAACAAGATTCATAACAAGATTAGTAAAACTTGGCTAACACATACTAGGTGACTAACCACAAAAAAAGAAATGTTAAACCTGTCATAAAGACGCAAGTGTTTACAAATTTAGGGGGAAATTAGAATTTTCAGCCATTTACAAATGTCATTACTTTCACAGGAACATAGGTAATGTATTCTACACATTCTTAAATATCATAATTTACATTAAGAAATAAAATCCACAAGCACAATTTATATTTACAATCTGTGCAAGGTTTTACCTTAAAGTGTAATTGTTATCACATTGTACATTACATGTCCGTGATTTTTGGCTGTCTTTAAATTTAAAAAACTCGCCGTTGCCAGCGGTCGGCTGGGTGCGATCTAGCGGGCATAATTGGCAGTGCCTGCAGCAGACACATTTCTGCTAGGGCGGGATGACCCGACTATGTGGATGGGGTCTTCAAACGCTGGACCCTGATTGGCAGATAGAAAGGCACCTGGTGAAAAAGGTGCATGGGTGAAAAAGGGTTCCGCCAAGGGCTGCACGCGGGTCGGAGGAGGCATGAGCAGCAATATACCCACCTCGACTGTAATCAGGGATCCCCCAGCAGCGGAAAACAAATTGACTATTGAAAAAACAACCTCAATCATATTCACATCAGCATTTTGTGTGTTTAATGCAAGGCTGCTATAGAAAGAAGGTTGAAATTAGTTTGATTGTTATTTTTGAAAACTTCCAGAAACAGCTAATAAAATTTGCCTTCTCAAAAATTAACAACATTCCCTTTATGCTAGATTTCTGTAATCGATCGATTGATGCTGATCCGCCTTCTGTTTACATCATACATGTTTTTAAACTTGCCCTGGATGGCACATAGAATCGTCTTCCTGTACATACTAGACAAGAAGTAATATATAATCGGGTCCAGGCAGCTGTTAAGAGTCGATATAAGTAGCGTGATCTCATTCCAGTGGTGCAACTGTTGCTTCCTGTTTAGATCCTGGATTACGTTCATCTGAGCCAGAACATATGGCACTCGCACCAAATGGTACGGGAGAAAGCACAGTGTGAATATTACTGGTACCACGAAAGTCTTCATGACGAGATGCTTCTTGCGATTTTGTGCGTTTGTGTCACCCTTGTTCATTTCCATAGTTTTGAGCTTCAGAGCTATATTTACATAGAAGAACATTATGCCCAGGAAAAACACAACGAAAAGGGCAACCACAAACAAGTTGATGCCACCCGCTAACTGCCCTTTATCATGGAAATGGAAGCAGATCTTGTCGCATGGGTGCTCCTGCTTGTTACTTACAAAAAACAGGCTGGTTCCTAAAACAAGGATGGCCCAGACAGTGTAGCTGGCTATGCGGCTCCACAGGGTCTTTTGTAAGCGGAAGACCCAGACTGCCTTGACCACCTTCAGGTAGCGATCCAGACTAATCAGGCTGAGAAAGGAGATGCTGGCATACATGTTGATGTAAAAGAAGACACCCACTATTTTGCACAAGAAGAAGGGTCCCTCTTTGTTGTGGTAGTAAATTCGCAAGGGCAGACACAAGAACAACAGCGAGTCGGCTAGAGCAAGGTGCCGCATGTACACCACCATGGAGCTGTCAGCATGACGCCGAAGAAAGAACACAAAGATGCTGATGGTGTTGCTAAGGAGCCCAGAAATGCAAATGACCAAGTAAGTGATGGGAAGAAAGAGAGACAGGTTTTGATCCTCTATTCCACAGGTATGATTGCTGAGGTTGTGTCCCTGAGACATTGTGTCTGTAAAGGACAGTCCAAAAAGACACTTTCAGCTTTCTGTAAGAAAACACCAGAAAACTTATTAATATTTGTACTTTACTGCAGTCACACATATACATCCAATCATTAACCTTCAATAATTGCTTTATCATGATGGTGGGTCTGGCTCTGGTTATTGTGCCAATTCACCACAGAACAGGTACACAGGAAGATGCTTTAAGGGGAGGGAGTTATATTTTTGGACAAATAAATACCATACCCATAAATATATCACTTATACACCGATCAGCCATAACATTAAAATTAAAATCTCCTTGTTTCTACACTCACTATCCATTTTATCAGCTCCACTTACCATATACAGTGTATCACGAAAGTGAGTACACCCCTCACATTTCTGCAAATATTTCATTATATCTTTTCATGGGACAACACTATAGACATGAAACTTGGATATAACTTAGAGTAGTCAGTGTACAGCTTGTATAGCAGTGTAGATTTACTGTCTTCTGAAAATAACTCAACACACAGCCATTAATGTCTAAATAGCTGGCAACATAAGTGAGTACACCCCACAGTGAACATGTCCAAATTGTGCCCAAATGTGTCGTTGTCCCTCCCTGGTGTCATGTGTCAAGGTCCCAGGTGTAAATGGGGAGCAGGGCTGTTAAATTTGGTGTTTTGGGTACAATTCTCTCATACTGGCCACTGGATATTGAACATGGCACCTCATGGCAAAGAACTCTCTGAGGATGTGAGAAATATAATTGTTGCTCTCCACAAAGATGGCCTGGGCTATAAGAAGATTGCTAACACCCTGAAACTGAGCTACAGCATGGTGGCCAAGGTCATACAGCGGTTTTCCAGGACAGGTTCCACTCGGAACAGGCTTCGCCAGGGTCGACCAAAGAAGTTGAGTCCACGTGTTCGGCGTCATATCCAGAGGTTGGCTTTAAAAAATAGACACATGAGTGCTGCCAGCATTGCTGCAGAGGTTGAAGACGTGGGAGGTCAGCCTGTCAGTGCTCAGACCATACGCCGCACACTGCATCAACTCGGTCTGCATGGTCGTCATCCCAGAAGGAAGCTGACGCACAAGAAAGCCAGCAAACAGTTTGCTGAAGACAAGCAGTCCAAGAACATGGATTACTGGAATGCCCTGTGGTCTGACGAGACCAAGATAAACTTGTTTGGCTCAGATGGTGTCCAGCATGTGTGGCGGCGCCCTGGTGAGAAGTACCAAGACAACTGTATCTTGCCTACAGTCAAGCATGGTGGTGGTAGCATCATGGTCTTGGGCTGCATGAGTGTTGCTGGCACTGGGGAGCTGCAGTTCATTGAGGGAAACATGAATTCCAACATGTACTGTGACATTCTGAAACAGAGCATGATCCCCTCCCTTCGAAAACTGGGCCTCATGGCAGTTTTCCAACAGGATAACGACCCCAAACACAACCTCCAAGATGACAACTGCCTTGCTGAGGAAGCTGAAGGTAAAGGTGATGGACTAAACCCAATTGAGCACCTGTGGCGCATCCTCAAGTGGAAGGTGGAGGAGTTTAAGGTGTCTAACATCCACCAGCTCCGTGATGTCATCACGGAGGAGTGGAAGAGGATTCCAGTAGCAACCTGTGCAGCTCTGGTGAATTCCATGCCCAGGAGGGTTAAGGCAGTGATAATAATGGTGGTCACACAAAATATTGACACTTTAGGCACAATTTGGACATGTTCACTGTGGGGTGTACTCACTTATGTTGCCAGCTATTTAGACATTAATGGCTGTGTGTTGAGTTATTTTCAGAAGACAGTAAATCTACACTGCTATACAAGTTGTACACTGACTACTCTTAGTTATATCCAAGTTTCATGTCTATAGTGTTGTCCCATGAAAAGATATAATGAAATATTTGCAGAAATGTGAGGGGTGTACTCACTTTCGTGATACACTGTACAGTGTATCACAAAGGTGAGTACACCCCTCACATTTCTGCAAATATTTTATTATATCTTTTCATGGGAAAACACTATAAACATGAAACTTGGATACAGCTTGTATAGCAGTGTAGATTTACTGTCTTCTAAAAAAAACTCAACACACAGCCATTAATGTCTAAATAGCTGGCAACATAAGTGAGTACACCCCACAGTGAACATGTCCAAATTGTGCCCAAATGTGTCGTTGTCCCTCCCTGGTGTCATGTGTCAAGGTCCCAGGTGTGAATGGGGAACAGGGCTGTTCAATTTGGTGTTTTGGGTACAATTCTCTCATACTGGCCACTGGATATTCAACATGGCACCTCATGGCAAAGAACTCTCTGAGGATGTGAGAAATAGAATTGTTGCTCTCCACAAAGATGGCCTGGGCTATAAGAAGATTGCTAACACCCTGAAACTGAGCTACAGCATGGTGGCCAAGGTCATACAGCGGTTTTCCAGGACAGGTTCCACTCGGAACAGGCTTCGCCAGGGTCGACCAAAGAAGTTGAGTCCACGTGTTCGGCGTCATATCCAGAGGTTGGCTTTAAAAAATAGACACATGAGTGCTGCCAGCATTGCTGCAGAGGTTGAAGACGTGGGAGGTCAGCCTGTCAGTGCTCAGACCATACGCCGCACACTGCATCAACTCGGTCTGCATGGTCGTCATCCCAGAAGGAAGCTGACGCACAAGAAAGCCCGCAAACAGTTTGCTGAAGACAAGCAGTCCAAGAACATGGATTACTGGAATGCCCTGTGGTCTGATGAGACCAAGATAAACTTGTTTGGCTCAGATGGTGTCCAGCATGTGTGGCGGCGCCCTGGTGAGAAGTACCAAGACAACTGTATCTTGCCTACAGTCAAGCATGGTGGTGGTAGCATCATGGTCTTGGGCTGCATGAGTGTTGCTGGCACTGGGGAGCTGCGGTTCATTGAGGGAAACATGAATTCCAACATGTACTGTGACATTCTGAAACAGAGCATGATCCCCTCCCTTAGAAAACTGGGCCTCATGGCAGTTTTCCAACAGGATAACGACCCCAAACACAACCTCCAAGATGACAACTGCCTTGCTGAGGAAGCTGAAGGTAAAGGTGATGGACTAAACCCAATTGAGCACCTGTGGCGCATCCTCAAGTGGAAGGTGGAGGAGTTCAAGGTGTCTAACATCCACCAGCTCCGTGATGTCATCATGGAGGAGTGGAAGAGGATTCCAGTAGCAACCTGTGCAGCTCTGGTGAATTCCATGCCCAGGAGGGTTAAGGCAGTGCTGGATAATAATGGTGGTCACACAAAATATTGACACTTTGGGCACAATTTGGACATGTTCACTGTGGGGTGTACTCACTTATGTTGCCAGCTATTTAGACATTAATGGCTGTGTGTTGAGTTATTTTCAGAAGACAGTAAATCTACACTGCTATACAAGTTGTACACTGACTACTCTAAGTTATATCCAAGTTTCATGTCTATAGTGTTGTCCCATGAAAAGATATAATGAAATATTTGCAGAAATGTGAGTGGTGTACTCACTTTTGTGATACACTGTAGGAGCACTTTGCTGCTTTTAAACACCTCACTGTCACTGCTGGACTGAGAATAGTCCACCAGCCAACAGCGCCCTGTGGGCAGCATCCTATGACCACTGATGAAGGTCTGGAAGATGACCAACTCAAACAGCAGCAATAGATGAGCGATCATCTCTGACTTTACATCTACAAGGTGGACCAACTAGGTAGGAGTTTCTAATAGAGTGGACCGTGAGTGGACACAGTATTAAAAAAAACTCCAGCAGTGCTGTTGTGTCTGATCCGCTCATACCAGCACAACACACACTAACACACAACCACCATGTCAGTGTCACTGCAGTGCTGAGAATGATCCACCACCCAAATAATACATGCTCTGTAGTGGTCCTGTGAGGGTCCTGACCATTGAAGAACATGGTGAAAGCAGGCTAAAAAGATATGTAGAGAAACAGATGGAGTAGTTGTAGAACTACAAAGTGCTCCTATATGGTGAGTGGAGCTAATAAAATGGACAGTGTGTGTAGAAACCAGGAAGTGGCTTTAATGTTATGGCTGTGTGTATGTACACCTTGTGGTTAAGGTGCTGGACTAGTAATCAGAAGGTTGCTGGTTCAAGCCCCACCACCGCCAAGTTGCCACTGTTGGGTATCTGAGCAAGGCCCTCAACTCTCAATTGCTTGAAGTGTATTCAGTCATAATTGTAAGTCACTGTGGATAAAGAACATCCGCTAAATGCCACAAATGTAAATGGACATGGGGAGAATGCTGACTTCCTAGGTCAATCACTGGAGGTGAGGTTTTAAACCAGTTTCCTAAAGCTGTGCAGCACCCACACTATTACCCTCACCTGCCACGAATAAATAATATTTTTAACATTAAAAGACATAGGTTGTCCGATGTTAAGCAATGTAAGTATCTAAGATATAGTTATATTAATTGATCTATTGATTTATTCATGCATTCTCAACACTTTTACTGTAAACTCTGCTTCAGTGGATTACTGTCTATTTGGAATGCATTCTTTGAAATATTTGATGGGGTTTGTACTCCTGTGTTCCATCACCTTTCCAATTAATGAGTTGTTTTAATGATTTGGGAACAGAGGACACTAATTATTGCAGTTTTGCAAGTGGAATCTTTCTCCATTCTCCAGATCTGGACTGCAGGCAGGCCATCAAGCACACGCATTCTGTGTCTATGATTGTAGCACATACAGAATGAGGCCTGGCATCATATTCTTGAAATAATCATGGATTCCATGGGAAAAGACGTTGCCTTGATGGCAGCATGTGTCTCTCTCTAAAATCTCAGTTTACACCACTGCGTCAATAGTACCTTTAAACATATACAAGTCTCCCATTCCTTAGGCACTGATGCCATGACAAATGTTGGCTTTGCATCATTTGCTGATAGCAATCTGGATGGTTCTCTCTGTGGCAAAGAGAACTTTAGAAAGCTGAACCGTGGAGACATCTGACTACAGCACATGTAACCTCTGTCTTTCAGATCATCTGAGATGAGCTTATGCCCAGAGGTGTTTCAGCATAGAATTGATATACAGCTTTCACTTTATGTAATAGAGTTTCACTTAACATCTGTGTTAAGTGACAATGGTTTCTGAAGTACTCCTGAGTCCATGTGGCTATATTTATCACAGTAGCATGACAGTTTATCATGCAATGCCATCTGAGATCTCAAATATCATGCACATTCAACAGTGGTTTCCGGCTTTGCCGTACTCGGACTGAGATCTCTCCAAATTCTAAATCTTTACACAATGTAGTAACAGTAGTTGGTAAAAGACTAAACTATTTGCAGTCTTGAATTGAGAAATGCTTTTTAACTTATTGGCTATCCTCCTTTTAGGAAATTGGGTTTGTATTGTAGAATTTGCAGCAGACTTTCAGAAGTTTGTAAAAAGAAAAATCTAGGTAGCTAACAATAATGTTGTCTAGCTTAGATACTAATTATCACAATTAAATGATAATTATTGTTTTTATTAGCTTTTGTTTCTTTACAGATAGCTTTTCAGGAAAGTCTAAATGCTCTTAAAATGTTTACTATAAAAATTGCTTTATGATGTCAATGCAATAATCAGTATATCATTATTATATAAACAAATTAAGTATACACAGATCAGCCATGACATTAAAACCACCTCCTTATTTCTACACTTACTGTCCATTTTATCAGCTCCACTTACCATATACAGTAGAAGCACTTTGTAGTTATACAATTACAGACTGTAGTCCATCTGTTTCTCTGCATGCTTTTTTTAGCCTTCACCCTGCTTCACCCTGTTCTTTAATGGTCAGGACCCCCACAAGACAGTGACAGTGGATCAGACACAGCAGCGCTGCTGGAGTTTTTAAATACAGTGTCCACTCACTGTCCACTCTATTAGACACTCCTACCTAGTTGGTCCACCTTGTAGATGTAAAGTCGGAGACGATCGCTCATCTATTGCTGCTGTTTGAGTTGGTCATCTTCTAGACCTTCATCAGTGGTCACAGGATGCTGCCCACGGGGCGTTGTTGGCAGGATTTTTTTGGTTGGTGGACTATTCTCAGTCCAGCAGTGGCAGTGAGGTGTTTAAAAACTCCATCAGCATTACTGTCTTATTCACTCATACCAGTACAACACACACTATGTCAGTGTCACTGCTGTGCTGCGAATGATCCACCACCCAAATAATACCTACTCTGTGGTGGTCCTGTGGGGGTCCTGACCATTGAAGAACAGCATGGAAGGGGGCTAACAAAATATGTAGAGAAACAGATGGACTACAGTCAGTAATTGTAGAACTACAAATAGCTTCTATATGTTAAGTGGAGCTGATAACATGGACAGTGAGTGTAGAAACAAGGAGGTGGTTTTAATGTTATGGCTGATCGGTGTGTATATATAATTATCACTAAGCATAGCATTACTATTATATTTTATTATGCAATCGGCACTTTGCAATTAAACATACAGTTAAAAAGCAGATATAAGTGAAATAATTTGCATCAATATAACAGTAGCTAATGTAAATAATCATGTAATGTGATAGTAAATACTATTAATTGTTACACTTACCTGATTGTTACTCTGTTTTAAAAATGTACCAAACATTACAAAATAATGATTTTAAAAACCTAAATTTACATGTAATTTTGCATTATATTTTTTAAAGGGTCAAAAAATTAACATTGCTTACTAATTTATCTACTGTATAAAAATAA
The DNA here is from genome assembly GCF_030014385.1 of Trichomycterus rosablanca. Classification (NCBI taxonomy): domain Eukaryota; kingdom Metazoa; phylum Chordata; class Actinopteri; order Siluriformes; family Trichomycteridae; genus Trichomycterus; species Trichomycterus rosablanca. Next base: position 16,344,763 of record NC_086003.1, read on the forward strand.
GCATGGCAATGTATGTAAGTAAAATTAAAGTAAGACCTTTAATGAAAGCTGGCAGAGTATAACCATATCTAAACTAAACTCTAAGTCTTATCATTTTGCATCAGCATCTCATCTACTTCGTGATGTTATCAGCTGAAGAGATAGAAATGCTTGAACTCAAACCTAAATAGCAAATCATGAGTACAAAGCCTACAATTACAGCTATTTATTAAATATAGAAATACCAAACAGTAAATGTAAACATGTATTTAAGATATTAAGACCATGTTATAGTGTGTGCATTTACCTCCTTGACTGTCTTCCTTTCCTGCCTGATTGAAATGATGATGTGTATACCTTAGGGCAGGAAATTCATCTGTGCTGATGTTACACTGTGGTAGATTGTAGCAAAGCAAGTCAGCCCTCATAATTTATTGGAAACACTAACCAACAGATGTGGGGAAATGACTGAGTAAGATGCATCACATCAAACAATGAATGTAAAATGTTCATTTACCAGACTAGAACATAATACTTAATTTTTATTATTTAAATGCATTCCTCCTGTTGTTCCTACAGTTGGTGTTATGTGGTCAGAAAAAAATGTTCTTGTTTTGTGGAAGTGCAGTTTGTACAGATGTCAAAAAAATGGCATGCAAGGTTTGATTCTTTAGAAGACTTTACCAAATTTACTGAACAGATGTTGAACCCAAAATGTTCGTATGGTAAACGGTTCGTCAAGGGTAAATGCTGTAATTTATTTACTTTTTACTGCACATGATGAGCCCTCTGTTGTGTCCAAATTTTTCTCGATTTGATTTGTCTGTTCATAAATTATTATTACAAAAAGTTTAAGGATCACCCAGGTTCAATACTGTCTTGGATTTAGTTTTGGCTAGTTATATGAGTTTTTAAATGCTCTTCCAGGCTGCTTTGTGACTTCTTAGATGAGCTGTTACTGAGCCCCTAGAGAATTTTAGGTCAGGACATTCACGCATTGGTAGATTTACAAATGTTGATGGCTTTTAGTGTGGTTTGGTGGTTAAATGTGGTAGCTTGACAGCTAACAATAACATTGCGGGGGAAAAAGTTGGTTTACAAGGTGGCTGCCTAGCATTGTTTAATCAGCTAAACATATATAGACCCTGCAAATCAAAACACTGATTTTCTAATCTGTACTGTGTGGTAATATTTTACATAGCATAACTGGTAAAGGTAAGACATAAAATCAATACAGAAAACAACACTGCAAACTTGTACTGGTACCAAAACTGTTCCTGCTTGTGACCCACTTTTTGGTCTAAACCCACCAGTTCTGAACCATTTGTCTATCACGATGTTGTCTCAATCTTTTAAGACTCCAAAGGCATATCTAGTTTCAAGTTTGTCATTTGTGTAAATGTCAGCAGTAAGTGTCATTAGAAGCTTGTAAACGTCACTTGAGATTAAGTGCTGAAACAGATAGCAGTGGGGATTTCCCATAGGGGAAATTATAAAGGGAAGTTCAGACCTGTTTCTGCTAAAAGAGCATCATGGTTCATTGTTGTTAAATGTTGTTACATAAAGGAATCTGGTTGCACTGCTACAATTTCTCCAGGTTATATGTTTCTTAAGGCTCATACTAAGAGGACAAAGAGACGAAAAACATTGTCAATATTCACATTTTACAAGTATTGATAAAAAACCAACAAAAAAATCACAATTACACAGACAATCTGCTGTCACAGTACTGTAAATCGCTTTAGATAAAAGTGTCTGCTAAATGCCAAAAATGTAAATTACATGGAATGTTGTTTTATTATGCGACACCCTGACCTGCCCTGTTTTTAAAGGCACTCCAAAATTAAGATTGCTTGTTGTTTAAGGTACTACCTGATTTTATGAAATTCAGAATTTTGTTTAATTCACAAATGGCCATATTGCTCAACATGACATAATTTTAATAAGTCCTTATACAAAACCATGGCTATGAATTAACTATGTTATTTAATCATTTTATTCTGATGCAGTGGAATGCATTTACATTACATAATGCGATGAATGACATGTAATTATTAACTGTTCATGATGAATAACAAATAATAGGCATAACATTTCTTGATAGATTAAAAATAAACATGGCATCAATAGTGCAATAGCAAAACTAAAAGTAAAGTTAGAATTATTGCTAATTATTTTCTTTTTCATATTTCCCCCAATATACACATTAATATAATAGTAAAAGTGCCATTTTTTTAAATAACAGCTCAATGCTTAAAACTATAGTTCAAAGATACAGAAAAAAAATTATTTAAAGTGTATTAATGATTTACAAATATAGTGTAATTATTTTTAAGCGTAATTCTGATACACCACAACCTTTTGCAGGGTAAAAGTAAAATAAAAACCAAGGCTGATGATGCCTCCTGATGCCTTTTGGGGCATTCCACATGAATCTCCACGTTCACAAAAGCTGTTCATCATCTTCAGTGGTCCTCTTCTCTGAATTGGATGTTTGGGTGTTCTTGTGTCATTTTTAAAGAGTTTATGTTCTTAAAATGATTGCTTTACTGTTATGAATTTTATTTTCCATTTTCAGCAGCTGCTCTTGTAAAGGTATCCATGTTGTCCATTGATCCTTTCTCAGAATCTGCTCAAATGTAAGTCCATTGGCAGTATTTGACCCAAGGAAAGTTTTAGCCAAACCTTTATATAGTTCTTATCCAGACTGAAAGAAAGTACCTACATAGTAACCACAAAGGACCTTTATAACACAATAAAAACAATTATATAAATCTTTTTAAAGCAGTGGTAGAGTATTTTGATGACACTGATTGCATTATGCTTCCCCTCTACTGATGTTGACCTCCACTGCTTGACTGAGGAGCTACAACTGACACACAGCCCCTCAGACACGTGTACAACACAGCATCTCTTCACCCGCACGAGGCGAGTTCATATGCGGATCAGCTTTGCGTATGGAGAGTCACACCCTGATCAACGCATTATCCGCCATCAAATCAGCCAGCAGAGGTCACAACAGCATCAGTCATGAGGAACCTCGGTCCGGCTCCCACCCTGTATGAACAACAGCCAATCGTTATTCATGTAGGCGCCCAGCCTGCCGGATGGCAGAGCCGAGATTCAAAACAACGAGTTTGAAATGTCAGCTCTGGTGTGCTAGCATGTCAAAATTTTAGACATAGAACTATGGCATATAATTTTAGCATTTTAATAATTGTATGCACATGGTCAGCTGACATTTTTTTATTTTGCCATGTAAAAATACAATACAGTATAGATTTCAGATATTCTACAGCGTAATTCTAATTAAGAGAATAAACAATAAGACAACATTGCAGGTTCAAGGCAAAATAATTGCTAAGGTTATTGATGCATCCTGATGCCTTTTGTCAAGTAAGGTTTTTTGAACCAGTACAGGAAGGCTACCACTGCAGCAACTCCAACAACCAAAGGAACCAGGAATCTCTTTGTTAATCTCAGTAGGAGGTGTTTAATCATTTGCTTAAAACAAGTGTTTTTCCTTATAGTCAGAGATGTCCGCAGAATGAACTTCTTGGCTAAATCCTGCCGATGATGAGTCAAAGCCTCTACAGTGAGTTGATATGCAAAGTAATAAAGGTAGATGACAGGTTCAACACGGCAGCTACCATCATCGTTGAACATGTCCCCAACAAATTGATTAATTATAATCTGCATGCTGTGTTCATCCATGCAACTGACCAATCGAGACATTTATTCTGTCCATGGAAGGTCAATTTTAATAAGTCCATCCACCAAAGCTCTTACCTCGTCTTTAACTTCATTGGCCTGTCCTCCAAGATCTTCCAAGCTGACCTGGATGTTTGGATGTTCTTTATTAATTTTTGCAAGAACATATGTTCTTAAAGTGATTGCACAAATGGAATTCATTGCATTATCTGTATTTCCTGTAGACTCGTTACTGTTTCCTATCATTCCTGTTTCAGAATCTGCTCAAGCTCAAGTACACCTTCTGAAAGTAGAAGTGATTATACAATTAAACTTCAAGAAACGAATACCAGTTCATCAGTATGAGTCTGTTAATGTCATTAAAGGTCACAATGTTAACTGAGGTACTGTGTATAAAACAATGATTTGCTAGTGTTTTTACTAAGCATTAATCTACTCATTCAAAGTATATTATTATTTATTACTAACCCAATACACAAGGCTCCAAACAACGTTCATCTGAGCTGCACTATCGATGGCTGCAGGGAAAAGCTTATGAAGGAAGTCACGTTTCGTGAGCTGGTTTGGTGGGTATTTAAGGTGTGGCAGGCACTCCCAACCGATTTGGGTATGAATCTATCCTTGCTGATCACGTACACCCATACATGCTGATTGTCTTCCCTGGGGCGGATAGAATCCTCCAGCAAGACAATGCGACATGTCACAAGGCTAGAAATGTCCGACATTGGTTGGAAGAGCATGACCAAGACTTCCACATTCTACACTGGCCTAATTCCCCAGACCTGAACCCAATTGAGCATCTTTGGGACCACCTTGATCGTTGTGTTTGCTCTAGGGATCCTCCCCCATGCACCCTCCAGCAGCTGTGGGATGCACAGCAATACCTGTGACAACCTATCAGGACCTTATTGAGTCACTCTCAGCCTGTCTGGCTGCTGTCTGTCTTGCACACAGCGGTTACTCTGGATATTAGCTGGTGGTCATAATAATGTGACTCAGCAGTGTTGTTTGGAACTCAGTAAGGCCATTGCCATTGCCATTATATGGCCCAGTATAACACATTTTTGTTTATGGACAAAAAATTATTTTCTTAATTTCATGCACCAGAATCAGTTAGTTACATCAAATGATGCATTGCTTGCATGTTTCTGCATATGCAATACAGTCAGCAATACTGCGCTGATCGAAAACCTCAACCTCCTGCGTAAACACCAGAATTAAAGCTGATTACCATGATATAAAAACAGGCATCGGATCAGCAGCGTGAGCGCACCACACATGCATTAAAAGACTGCAAAGACTCAGGAAGTGAAAAGCAATTACGAAACATCAAAGCAGCAACATATGTGTCAGCTTTGCTTGCTGCACCGGCTGTACTGTGGTTTGACTTTCAGTTTACCAAACTTTGTGAGAACATACTTGCCTAAAAACCTTTGCAACCCACAAGAAAATTTTCTCATGACTTTCTCTAGCCAGCATTCCAGGCAAAACTGAATTTAGGTAAGAGGGCCAAAGGTGAAAGAACCAAAAAACAATTGATAAATATAGCTGAAGCTTTAAGAGCTTTAGAATTATATTTATCAATGTCCCTAAAATAATTTTTAAAAATGGTGGCCCACCAAAGCATGAAAATTTTGTTTTGTGACAATTTTTTAAAACATGAACCTGGGGAATGACTTTATTGCTTGGTGCCTGCTGAACCATCTGCAGTTAAATACATCCATAACTAAAGAGATGGTGGTGGTCTTTCGTAGACCTGGGCTTCCCTTGCAGCCAGTCTCTATTGAGGGTCTAATGTGGAGTTGGTAAGGACCTACAAGTACCTTGGTCTGCAGCTGGATGATAAATTGGATTGGTCAGAATGCACAGACAATATACACAGGATGACACAAAGACTGGGTTAAAGGCTGGGGCCCTTTAACATAATGTTTTATCAATCTATGGTCGCTGGCACTCTCTTCTATGCTGTGGTGTGCTGGGGAGGCAGCATTAAGAGGAGGGATGCAACACGATTGGACAAACTGGTCAGGAGAGCCAGAGTGGTGGTTGGAATAGAGTTGCCTGCCAGAAGCTTACTGATGTCTACTATTTAAAGTGAATGATTGAGGTGAAAAATATGAGACATATGACTAAATATTAGGTGTGTTTCATGTATATTCTTATGTATATAACATACTTCTAACTGCATCAGCAGTTCCTATTTGGTGCCTAATGTAAGTGTCACACAAAGTCATTTAAAAGGACAAGTACATTTGCATAGACATTAGTTTGTAAAGAGCGTTAATCTTGTCAACAGAAACGTAATCAATGTCTTTGTTTCTGATTAAAGGAAAGTTTTTGGGCTGTTGGAATTATTTATATTTTTAAAAAATGAAGGCAAGAGACTATATTTAAACTATTTCATAAGTAATTCTTATTAAAAAACACGTTTTTTATCAAAGTAATATGTTAGATGTGTGTTTTACTTAAGAAGATATTATTTTAAAAAGTCTTTGTAACAAAAATGAAAATAATTGGGTTTTACCATTATTTTCTTTTTTGTGACTGAATGATTGTATGTGTAAACACGTTTTTTATAAGTTAGCAAAAATGGCAAGATGACAAATTGTAAAACATTTTAATGTTGGTGACCAAAATATCCAAAAACAATTAAGTAGAGACATTTTTTTTTCAAAGGACAATTTATTGTTTTAAAAGGCATTAAACTTAGTAAGGCGATGCCTTTTGTCTTGAAAGTAGGTTTAATACTTTTTGGAATGTTCTAAAAATGTGGCATGTGAGGTCAAATGTTGTAGTTTTGGGCCAGTGATAGCTCAGTGGTTAAGGTACTGGACTAGTAAACAGAAGGTTGCCGGTTCAAGCCCCGCCACCACCAAGTTGCCACTGTTGGGTCCCTGAGCAAGGCCCTTAACCCTCAATTGCTCATTGTGTTCCGCTCATTGTGTAAGTCGCTTTGGATAAAAGCGTCTGCTAAATGCTGAAAATGTAAATGTAAAATGTAGTTTTGGTTGTCAACTAACGTAAGTTTTTGGAATCATGACTGGGTTGGGTTTTTGGAGGAGTGGCAGGGCGAGGATAAAACAAAGCTGGGCAGTACTAATGACATATCAAAATAAATATAATGACATATATGAATTATTGACCCAATTATTGAGCCAAACAGCTTTTTTATTTTAAACCACCCAACTAAGGAACTACAGGCAGCACAAAAAGTCTGTTCGAAACATTATTTTCTTTTTTGTGACTGAATGATTGCAGCTAACTGAAGTATGTGTAAACAAGTTTTTATAAGTTAGCAAAAATGATAAGATGACAAATTGTAAAACATTTTAATGTTGGTGACCAAAATATTAAAAAACAATTAAGTAGAGACATTTTTTTGTTTTTAAAGGACAATTAATTGTTTTAAAAGGCATTAAACTTAGCACCTTCAAAGATCAAAGATAGTTTTGATCATATGAGAGAATGATGTCACACATGCCCTTTGTCACAACCTTGAAAGTTTTGGATATGTTGTGTTAAACTGAGAGTTTGTGTGGGCAGCACTCGCTGTATGTAACTCTTAAATGAATTTGTGTCACAACAGCGTGTGAAAAATGTTATATTTACATTTTACATTTAGCAAACGACTTTATCCAAAGCGACTTACAGTACAGTTACAGTATACAATCTGAGCAATTGAGGGTTAAGGGCCTTGCTCAAGGGCCCAACAGCCACAACCTGGCAGTTGTGAGGCTTGAACCAGCAACCTTTTGATTTCTAGTCCAGTACCCTAACCACAAGGCCATGACTTGCCCCCTATATATGTATGTATGTATGTGTATATATATATATACAGTGTATCACAAAAGTGAGTACACCCCTCACATTTCTGCAAATATTTTATTATATCTTTTCATGGGACGACACTATAGACATGAAACTTGGATATAACTTAGAGTAGTCAGTGTACAACTTGTATAGCAGTGTAGATTTACTGTCTTCTGAAAATAACTCAACACACAGCCATTAATGTCTAAATGGCTGGCAACATAAGTGAGTACACCCCACAGTGAACATG